>NC_083347.1:109387401-109687401 GCF_019175385.1 Lycium barbarum | reverse complement strand
TGACCCAAAATGCCAAGTTTTTAATCAAGTAAATAGTACTTAGATGAAACAACAGAGATCAAGCCAAACAAAGGCATGTAATTCCCCTGTAACCACCAACACCCTTAAGGCCAAGCATGTTACCAGGTAGAATAATAGAAATCCCACAAAACACATAGTACCCTCACTCTTTTGGAATCAAGCACATCACTAGATAGGACAAACATGATCAGACTAGGTCTAAGGCATATCAACACTCCAACTTCCAAACAAACAAACATGATTAAGTAGAACAAGTAATGGTCTGACTAAGTCTAATTCCTATTAGACTTCCAACCTCCCAAAACAAATACATGATCAGGTAGGACAAACAATAGCCGGACTAGGTTCAAGACTTCAAACTTCCCAACTAATACATGATCAGGCAGGATTATTCAGCACCAGATCAGATAACTTACTTCAAACAGACCTCTTGACCCCCTCTTTAATTGACCTTCAGACCAAGACACACCTCCAAATAAACATCAAACAAGAACATAAGGCAAGTAAATCACTCAAAGAGCCTGTGACTTCAAACTAAGCCCCCTGAACCAAGCCTATCACATGGGACACATAGGACTAGACCCCTCATGACATTTAACATACCTACTTTGACCCTAATTTAAAATACAGGACTTATAACACACATCAAGCAAATACATTAACTTAAACTACATCCAGACCCTCACCTATAACACTTAGTGATGTTTGGACAGACATGATAGAACAGAAACCAAAAGGGAAATCCAAATCAACCAAACTCATCAACTCAAACTATAGTCTAAGCCACCCTTAAATACTCTTGATCACAATCAAGCAAGCAGGATCTAAATAGAAAATTTAAATGGAAACGCCAAACCAAAACAAGCATATCAGCTCAGACTTTATTCTAAATAACACACAGTATTATTCAACACAGTAGCCAAACATGATCCAGATAGAAATCTAAGTGAAAAGACCAGACCAGACTAGCCTATTAGCTTGAAACTATGTTCCAAAACACACATAAAAGGAACATGATCATATTAAGCAAACATGATATGAACATAAGTTCTAATAATGGCAATCCGAGTCACAACAAACCCGTCAGCTTTACTATGTTCCCACCACACATAAAGCACCTTAAATAAGCCTAATATAGATAGAAACTAAAAAGGGAAAACAATCATAACAAGCACATCATGTTAAGCTTTGTCCTAAACCACACATAACCACATTAACTAAGCATAATATGGACAGAATTTAAAAGGGAAGGGAATGAACTAGCACATTAAGTTAAACTTCTATCCTAAACCACACATAATCATATTAACTAAGCATGATATGAACAAGAATTTAAATATAAAAGCAATGAACTAGCACATTAACTTAAACCTTATCCTAGACCACACATAATCATATTAACTAAGCATAATATAGACAAGAGTCTAAATATAAAAGCAATAAACTAGCACATTAACTTAAACTTTATCCTAAACCATACATAATCATATTAACTAAGCTAAACTTAATACAAACAGAAAGGAAAAGCAATAAACTAAAAGGCTTTTACCTTTTGTGAGGGCAACCTAGGTCAAAAGATGGACTTGGAGGCTTTTGGGCTTCCAATGCCAAACTCAGGCCACCAACACCACACAAACAAATGAAAGATAAAAATTTTAGAACTAGAAAACTGAAACCCTTAGGTTAAAAACTAAAAATTTTGACTGATGGAACTCTTAAGACTTAAAAATCGTAATTTTCAGCCTCTTTTTGGTTTCCAACCCCCTCCTCTTGAACAAATGGGGGTTGTAGAATCCCAACCATCGATGTGGGACTTGTAGTTTTACACAAGTCCTCACTCATAAACTCAATACGCAGTCCAGATTCAAGATAGAAACCAAAATCAACGATTCACAATGCTTTAACACTATAATAACGATGAAAAATATAGAGGGGGGGGGGGGGGGGGGGGGGGGCTATACCTTCAAGTGCATGTTTGGCCGGATTTTATGGAGAGAAGGACGAAGCCATTAATGCTTCGTCCTCTCTCTCATGCCACCTACTCAACTATATGATGTGACAAGGCCAGAAGAGGCGGGGTGATTGGAGGAACAGTGGGGCGGTGCTAGGCTTTTACCCCTAGCTGCCTCCCTTCTTCTCTTTTTGCTAAAAGACCCCTAGGGTCTCGATTGAAAATGAAGGAGAGGAGTATTATTTCCTCTCTTTTAACTGCTAATGGACCGGGTCTTGGTCCATATTGGACTAGGCCTGGTCCTTTTTCTACTATTAATAAGTGAAGGCTTAGGTACGACGAAGGGTATTACGGTCATTTAATATGTGAATCCCACTTTCTTATTCCACTTATTTCAGTTCCTCCCCGTTTCTTCTGGAACTTACTTACTTCTTCGGTTCTTTCATGTCTCCCTATCAAACAACGATGGAGACTAAATTTGAGCCCTAGCTTTACTGTTTTCTTTCTTTCCCTCTCTATATAGACCTCACTATAATATTTTCCATCAATTTGATACCAAAAGCAGCGACACTCTTTTTCTTTTTCTCCTCAAGGTTCCACCCTCATAACAAAAGCAAAAAAATTATCTTTCACCTTCCGCTTCCAAGACTCTTGCTAGCATTGTGAATTCTGTAAGTTTTGCTCTTTGCTTGATTTGGGAATAAATACTCATTTTATAGTACTTTTTTTTTTTTGGGTAATAGTATATTAGCTCTCAGTTGGTTGTTGTTTTGGTAAATTTCTCTTTGCTTTTTTGGATTTTCGTTGTTGGTTGAGCTGGGTGAATGATTGCTAATATTTGTCCTCACAAGTTTTTTCTTTGCATGTTTTGGGTTACAGTAGATTTTCTTTCAGTTGGGCTTGTTATGAAAAGCTTTTTCTTCTTCAATTATGTTTGATTTTATTTATTTATTTATTAAGTGTACCTTTCTTGCCTCGAGTGAATCTGTATGCTTATTTTCATATTTCTATTTTATTTTTTTTTAACTTTTGAGGTAGAGTATATCGGCCATTCAGCTGGGCGCATTACGTATGTACATGCATGTGCTGTTAGAGATTAGATTTAAAAAGAAATTGACTTATTTTTGTAAGCACAAAACAATTATCGCAGAACTCTGTGGTATTTTGATAGTCACTCTTTCAAATGCAGATTTCAAAGTCTTCTTCGTAAAAGGCTTCTTACTTGTGCTTGTGTTTCTTAGTTGAAAAGTGAAAACACTTTTTTTTTTTTTTTTTTTTTTAGGAAGGTCAGTAGGTTTTGGTCCCCACTGACTATTTTATTAGAGAATTAATAGCAATGTCTTTACAAAAGAAACTAAAGTGGAAATAATTAAAAATGAAAGCATAGCAATCGTATCATCTTCATCTGAACCTCTGTTGTTCAAGATGATTTCGCCTTTTCCTTCTCATCTGCAGTTGAAGATCAACTCTTTCTTTTGCTTCTTCTTTGTGAGCTGAAATTTGTTATTTTCTGTGAATTATGTTGCAAATGCTACTTGTTTGTTTCCTTCTGTTGATGTCCAAATCCTATGAACTTTGAGAATTTAGCCACTTTTTACTCCTGTAGACCCTTCAGCTTATCTTCCTTGTTGACTGCCAATTCATCTTCTTGAAGCTCCAAATCTGGTGCTAGCAGCCCTCATTGATGAAGATATCTTAAGATTTCAGCTTGATAAGCTCTAATTTACTCAGGTAAGACTTATTTCCACCATTTGCCTTCTCTGTGTTGAACTGATAGATCCGCCATGATTGAATTTGTAACAGATCTTTAAAAAATAATAAAATAAAATAAAAGATCTGCTATTATCTTGATTCCAGCTCTGTTTGATGTGACCTCATCTTGCTTTGAATTTGGTGAATCCTAGTGTTTTGATGAAAATCTCAGCTTGTGAGGGCTGAAATATATGTTTTCCTCATCTGTATGCTTATAGAAAATGCTTATAATGTCTAAGTAGCACTTAATAGCCTTTGGTTGATCCCATTTATATGCCCCTCAAAGCTCTCACCAAGGACATGGTTAACAACCACCGGGAGTATGCCTCCAGACTCTAAAGTGAACTAAATAAAACACTATGTAGCAATCACTATGGACTTTCCATGGGGAGAATCATAAGGTCATAGGATCCCAAATTTCTTTCAATTTAAACTCAAAATTCTCTCTGGAAGTGTTGCGATTTCTGATCTTCATATATTGTTAACTCTTCAAAAGAATGAGCCAAAGGCTAATACCACACGTTGGAGAGTTATCAATATTTGAATCACATTGTCACTTCACGTTCCATTGGTTCTTCCATTCCTAGCATTTCTGATTCTCAGATTGGGTACTTGATTCTTGTCCAGATTGAGAATTTTTTTTCCTGCACCAGGCAGCTCAGAAAAGCTATAAAATTTTGATGTACCTGCAAAATCAAAAGCAACGTTAGATAAGAAATCAGCCAGACTATTTCCCTCCCTGTATGTATGTTGTATTATCACATTAAAGTTTTTCACTGCTTTCTTGATTCTCCCAACTTCTGTGATAATACACCATGGTGCTTGCCATACTTCTTCAATGATATTCTTTAGCAACAATGAATCAGTCTCCAAAATTAGGGGATGGATCTCCTGTTCCACACAATATATCAAACCCTCCAGAATTCCCCTAGCTTCAGCCACTACATTGGTTGTATCGCCTATCTCTGCACATTGTGCATAAACCAAGTCTCCTTCCCAATTTCTTACACAAAAGCTGTAGGAACTAGGTCCTGGATTTCCCCTTGAAGCCCCATCTGTGTTGCATTTAAACCACCTATTATAAGGGAGTTTCCAGTGCACAATCTTGCAAATTATAGAGGGATTATAGTTCTCCAGAAAATCAATTAAATCAGGCCAGATGAAAGGGATATTAATTAGCCATGGATATCTCATCTTGGCGAGGTAAAATAGATTGTTATTGATTTCATGTACTACTCTTTTGAAGCTTACCCTTCCTCCATGCCTCATGGTATTTCTCCTCTTCCACAACTCCCACACAATCATAGCTGGCAAAGCTTGGATTATAGGCTTGAGCTTCTCTCCACATTTGACTTGCCACAAAGATCTAATAACTTGGTGTAATTGTACCATGTGAACTTGAATGCCTGCTGCCTCCATAAAGATCTTCCATACCCCAGCTGCAAATCCTCCTGTCAGGAATAGATGTATCATTGTCTCTTGTTGTTGAGGATTAATACAACAGTAACACCTTGATACCACAGCTATTCTCATTCTCCTAAGATTATCATCAGTTGGGATATTTCCCCTCCATAGCCTCCAAAGGAAAAATGATATCTTGAATGGTACTCCCTTGATCCACAATTGTTGAAAATCAGGGTGTATTTGCCCCTTCTGCCTTCGGAGTTGCCAAGCACTATTTACTGTAAACTGCCCTGTGCTTGTGGGCATCCACCATGGCCTATCCCATACCCCTTGAAGCTGCTCTATATAAATTTCCTGCTTAATATGTTCTACAATATCAGTGGGAAAAGACTGTTGTAGCACTGTATCTTTCCACCTTCCATCTTCAATGAGATCTGCTACATCCTCTAGTCCTTCATTGATAGGGTATTCATTGGGCACCACAAAGTGTAGTGGCCCCAGCTTTGTCCAGTTCTCATACCAAACATTAACTGACCCTCCTTTAATTTCCCACCAAATTTCATGCTCCATATCTTCTCTGGCTTCTAGCATCTTTTTCCACACTTGAGTTCCTCCTTTCCATTGAACCAAGGTAGGAATCACTTTCTTGCAGTATTTGTTCCACATGTAGTTTGCCCATAGAGTACTGGTGGTTCTGAATCTCCACCAAAGTTTTGCAAAAAGTGCTTTAGACACATCAAATAAAGATTTGAACCCTAGGCCTCCTTCCTGAATAGGTAAACAAACATCCTTCCATGATACCCAGTGTTTGCTTCTCCCTTCCTCCTTATTACTCCAGAAGAATCTAGCTAAGATCTTGTGAAGTTCATTCAACACACATTTAGGAGGAACAAGTACTGATAAGAGATGTAAAGGCATAGATTGCAACACACTTTTTATTAATACTGCTTTACCACCAAAAGATAATAACTTGCCCTTCCACGAATGCAATCTCCCTTTAATCTTCTTGATAAGATCAGCATAATACACCTTCCTTTTCCTGGAGTGAAAAGTGGGGCACCCAAGATAGGTGAATGGAAACCGCCCCCTGGTAAAACCTGTGATAGCAGCCACTGATTGGATTAGATCATTTCCCACTTTAGAGTACATATAGAAAGAGCTCTTCTCCTTGTTAATAAGCTGTCTTGAAGTCACCTCATACTTATTCAAAACTCCCATGATACTCTGTAAAGAATCTGGATGAGCAGAAGCAAATATTATAGTGTCATCAGCATATGCCAAGTGGTTTAGAGGATTAGACCACTTTGGCATTCCATATCCAATATAATTAGAATCATCAAATAGAGAATTCAAAGCCCTTGATAGGACCTCAGCTGATAGAAGAAACAAAGTGGGAGATAAAGGGTCCCCCTGCTTCACCCCCCTTGAAGACCGGAAGAAACCTGTTGCATGTCCATTCAAAAGTACTGAATACCAATTTTTGCCTATCAACCTCCAAATCAAGTTAATAAAGTGCTCAGCAAAACCCATAGCCCTTAAAACATGCAATAGGTATTTCCAAGAAACCCTATCATAAGCCTTGGCCATGTCCAGTTTGATTATCACATTAGCAGGCTTTCCTCTAATTCTAATATCAGACACAATTTCCTGTGTAAGCAAGATATTTTCAAATATACTCCTTCCCTTTACAAAGCCTGATTGATTTGAAGAAATCAGAGATGGGATAATCTTCTCCATTCTTCCGTGTACTACCCTTGAAATCACCTTATTAATGAAATTAGACAAACTAATTGGTCTCATATCAGAAAATGTGAGAACATGATGTCTTTTAGGAATAAGGACCAAATTTGTATGAGTGATAGACTTTGGAAGTTCAGCACCATCAAAAAAAGATAATACTACTGCATGCACATCATTCCCCACAATATCCCAGCATTGTTGATAAAATACACCTGTAAAACCGTCTGGTCCACTTGCACTGTCACCACTTAGAGCAAAAACTGCCTGCTTGACTTCCTCCTTTGATGGATAGGTGCATAGTTGTATATTTTGCTCAAGATTAATCAATGATGGAATCTTTCTTAGCATTTCAAAGTCAGTAATGTCCCCTTCCTGAGTGAATTGTTTCTGATAGAATTGCACAGCTTCTTGTTTGATTTCCTCCATAGATTCCAACCAAATACCATTTCCATTCTGAATTGAATTCACTTGTAATTTCTTCCTCTTCCCAGTAACATAATTGTGAAAGAAATTGGTGTTTCTGTCCCCTTCTGTATACCACACAAAGCCTGCTTTTTGCTTCCAATATTGTTCTTCTAGACTCAGGTACTTCTTTAATTCAGCTTGAGCCTTTTGAAGGACAATTCTGTTAATAATGCTAGGATCCTCTTCAAACAGTGCCTCCTTTACTTTCACAATCTCTTCCCTTATTGCCACCTGTTGAAAGATATCTCCATATGTGTCTCTACTCCATTTGGATAGAACCCCTTTAAGATTTTTCAACTTCTGCTTGAAAGCCAAAAAAGGAGATCCTGCAAAATGTGTTATCCAGTTTTGCCTAACAGTCTCCTTAAAGGATTCATGCTGAGCCCAAAAGTTCAGAAATCTAAATGGTTTTATGAAATTAGCAGCCTCTTCTCCACAAGATAAGACCAAAGGAGCATGGTCAGACCCTGTCTTTGATAGATGTTCCACTTCTATTTGAGGGAAGGTCTCCTGAAATGGAAGATTAACCACAACTCTATCAAGTCTTTTGAAAATACAATCCTCAGCAGCTCTCCCATTCCACCAAGTAAAAGGACTTCCTTTGAAACCCATATCAAATAAACCACAAGAATTTACACAAAATGCAAAATCTTCACACTCAGATAGTGTAACAGGCAGGCCCCCCAATTTTTCATCCTCTGATAAAATAGCATTAAAATCACCTCCAACCATCCAAGGGAAGTCCATGGTACTGGCTAACTGGTACATGTTATCCCATAATTCTAGTCTTTCTTCTTCATCACATTTTGCATAAACAAAAGTAGCAATCATATCTTTCCCAATGTCTTGATGAAAGAACCTCAAAGTAATTTGTTGTTCTGTATCCATCAAAACCTGCCACTGTACATTTGCATCCACAAATATCCAAATCTTCCCATTAACATTAGAAATGGCAGATTCCATTCCCAGCAATCTTTTATACTTCTGAAGATGCCTACAATTTTGAAAAGGTTCCATTAAAGCAACAATGAAACACTTGTATTGCCTTTGAAGCATGATTAACCTCTGAAAAGCCTGTTGTGTATTAACAGACCTTATGTTCCATATTAGAGCCTTAATTATCATTTATGCTTAGAGGTAGTAACTCTCTTTGAAGCCCTCCTGGTTTGTGATTTATCCTGCACTTTTGAATTTTTTCCACTCTTTGCAATAGCTTTTGGGGATAAACCAGCTTCAGTAGTGACTTTATGGATTAACTTAGGGTCTATCTCAGTCCCTTGATCCTCTTCTAATTGTTGTGATTCCTTTATAGCAAGCTGCACTTCAACTTCTGTCACTTTATGAGCCACAATGTCTTGTAGCTTTGCATTTGGTGATGATTGCTTGCTCTGAGTATACAATTGTTGCTCCTTATTATCTACTTGAACTTGTAGCACTGTTTCTGTGTTGTTCAACTGTTGTGATGCTGCTTCTCTAGTAGGCTCAAGTTCTTGCTTCCCATTGTGAATTGTTATAGTTGTTGCATCAGGTGGTTTACATTTCACTCCCATATGCTCTGTCAATTTGCCCAGGTCCTGCTCTGCAACGCTATTGGCTGTATCATAATTTCCTGAGTCATTTCCATCAGAAATTAATGAATCTCCTCGGTTTCCACCATAATGAACCTTAGTAGATTCATAAGACTCCAGCATCTGAAATGAAGACCCCTGACTGCCTTCCGCCTCTTCTTTATTTCCCTCAGTCTCCTCCACTCTATCCCCCTGCTTACTATCATATTCATCTCCACCTTTTCCAGCTGAGAGATGTTGTGGTCTTTCTAACTTACCAGCTTCATGAAATTGAACTTTTGAACTTTCTTGTTCACTACTAGATTTTTGTAATGATGTTTCTTGTATTTTCCTTTTCCTCAATTCATCCCCATTCACCTCTTCCACCTGTGAAGTATTATTTATGTCTTCCATATCTCCTGATTGCTCCCCCATATTCTCATGTTCATTATTACCCTTGACCTTTGTTGGAGTGTTTAATTCCTTCTGTTCAAAATTATCCCATAAAGGTTCACCCTTGCTTTCTTCAGCCTTATTAGAATTCTGTAATTCTTCATTATCACCATATTGCTCATTTTTACTTTCATGTGTATTCTTTGCAGGATATGGTTGCTGATCCTCATTTGCTACAATTTTATCCTCTGGATGCCCCGACTCTGATAGGGCTGCAAATTGGTTGCTTGTTTGCAAAGTATTCCCTGGAGCTTCTACTTTCTTTCCCTTGCTACTGCTACCAGATGCATCATCTTTGGTAAGAATTCTATTATCTTTTATAGCATTCCAGTTTCCCGGATTTCCAAGCACTCTTCCACTATGTAAAACTCTGGCTGAATTATGATATCCCCTGTAGTGTTGCTTATTTGTTTGTATGTTTCCTCCATTTTCTTTCTCCTTTGAATTTCCATGTTTTTGCTTCCCCACTATTTTCTCCTCTTTGTTTGTTTCCTTCTCTTTTCCTTGTTGTCCATAAGAAGCCCTTTCTTTAGTACTTACTCTCCTTTCATTATTCTTTTCCTGAGCCTGAACAGATGCTTCTGTTCTCTTTTCTTGATCATCACTCACTTGTCCCAGTGTTGGATTAATAACCCTGCAGTTTTCTTCATTATGGCCCTGTAGTTTACACTCTGAACAATACTTGGGAATGTAGTCATAGTGAATTTTAACCTTGACAGTTCTTATTGCTCCTGTCTTTTCATCCTCTATATCCATTCTCACTGAATTAGGTAGATCTGATAGTAGATCTACCAAAACTTTGACCCTAGCACAACTAGGTCTAGTTTTGTTGATGGTGGCCCTGTCTAAATGTATTGGTATGCCTACTGCAGATGCCATAGAGAATAAAGCTTCCTTCACAAAGTAGGTAGGCAATAGGTTTGGAAAAGAGATCCATGCCATTGCCTTGGATGTCTCCTCATCAATTTTGAACTTGGAGTCATAAATGAGTGGCCTCATTTGATATGAATATCCCTCCTTATCAGTAATATAATACGCTGGTTTTGATGTCAAGTTCACAAAATCTTCTAGTGATGATAATCTTATAAGTACATGCCTGCTTCTGAAGAAACCAACCTTACATTCTCCTTTTATTCCACATTGTGCAGGAATAAGTTTGTCAAGTTGCTCCATCTCTGGCCATCCATAAGAGAATTTACCCACAACAGCATGTTGTAGTTTCTCAATGGTATTCATTCTTTCGACCTCCTCCTCAGTCCATTTAAGATATGGCTCCCCATGAAGAAAAGATATTTGCTTAATCTCAATTGGTGGAACAGGATGTGAAACTGTAGGCTTCAAGAGATTTGCATATTGTAATTTGTTCTCATTTGGTTGTGTTATCACTCCTTCCTTAGGTGTTGCAAAAGTTAATTGCTGGCCAGCCCCACCGGAGGACTGGCCACTGGCCGCAAAAGCCATAAGCAACTATCTTGAAATAAGGTTATGCATGAAAATAGGAGGTGAGAGGCTCAACTAATGAAATTTTCTCTCAGGCAAATCATCAAACAGGTTGCAGGCAGAACTTTAAATCTCCATCAGAATCAGAATCTGAAGAATGTAAGCATGGATTTGACCGACGTGTGGGTCTAGAGTTGTTTTACTATATGTGATGTTCTTTGGAATCAATGCTTATTCATCTCTGGGGGTAGGAAGTTGATGCAAGACGTTGAGGTGTCGTTTTTCCGGTCTAAAGTTATAGTGTATAACTTAAATAATTTAGCCAAGGAAAAAGTGAAAACACTGATTTTTGCATTAACATTGATATTGAATGAAGGAAATTAATGACCTTTTCTTTACCTATTTGAAGTAAAACACAAACCTTCGATGTGCTATATACAAGGTACTAATTCAACCCTGTTACTTGTCTGTGCTGCTTGTGTAAGGTTGAGAAGTGAATAAGCAACTGAAAGGAAGAAGATAATTCTTGGGTACATTTTGCATGACGGCTATATTATCTTTCCTCATAGTTCAAATGGTACTTTTCCCTGATTCACATATTTTGTCTAGGCTGTCGACATCGAATCGCTTTGGTGCTAACACTTACCCCTATAAACCGCAAAATGCAGTTCAAAGTGAGCTTATGTCCTTTTTATATGCTGTAGCATTTTCTGAACGAGATGAATCTCAGTTTAATAAACAAGTCTATCATTTCGCCACTATTCCCATCCACTTAAGATAGGAGTAATTCATATCAATTTCATTGAATGAGATGCCGTACTAAGGTTGATTTTGATTATGATACTTTTGTTCAAGTCGAGTAGAGTTCCGCTCTACAATTAAGGTATTGAATGTTCATAAATTTAGGTATTGAATGTTCATGCCTCTTTTTACTTTGATTCACATGTCATCTCCTTTATTCTGCAACTTCATATTTTATGCCAGGTTGTGAGGGCTGAACTTGAAACTTTTGAGAAGGTGACCATGGAATTGGGATAACTTGAAGTTCCTTTTTCCAAACAAGTAAGTCGTGTTACAAGTCATCAATGTAAATTTTTTGTATTCTTGCTTTATTTGATATTTAAATTCAACCGGGATATGTGGTTAGTTATTTTTAAAAGGTACTTTCTTACATATATGGGTGCTCTATTTCATCGCAGGTTGTAGAACTAAATGATCTGCTTGTGTGATTGCACAGAGGATAATTTATATAATTACCTTTTAACACATCATCTGGTCTATTGTTTTGGGTATTAAGAATCAGCTTGAAATCTTTTTAGTTGGCCATGATAGTTCTAGAACAATTGAAGAATCGGCCTGAAGTAATCAAAAGCTGGAGATTTCATCTTTATGTAAGAACTAGAAGGCAAGGAGATACATTTTGGGTGAACTCAACAACATTGCCAGGAAACTTCCAATATGTATATTACCAATTTTAATTTTTCCATTATATGTTTTTATCCAATTTGCAAAATACTTGCATAGCTTTAAGTTTTTTAAATGTGACGCACAGTGCATATGGAATCAAATCTCTTTGAGATTGCATGAGATTTAGTTATGCCAGCACTCAAACTAAAAAAAAAATGTCACAACTGCTTGACCATTATAAGTTACTTTATGCTGAATGCATCTTCTCTTTTGTAACAATGGTTGTTATATTTACTGACTCACCACTCAATAAGAATTTTGTGTACTCGATAGGTAAGAATTCTTTTGAAGCATATATTTTTATTACATTTCTTTCTATTATAATTTTGTAGAGTGGCTCTAAACTTGGTAATTTTTGGAACCATCTCTTTCCTTTCGGAGAAAGATCAAGTAATGTTAGTTTTTTCTTTTAATAAAATGAGAAATTTATTGATATGACTAATTTACATAAGAGGGGAGATAAATTAAACTTTACCTCCCTAAGATACATATGTAAATCAAAAGAGTGCACTTTAAGTGGTACAAGGTTAATCCTTGGATCCCCATAAGCTTTAAAACTGATTTTGGAGTGGCTTCTGCAATAAAAGATGTTGCAGTTAATTATGAAAAATCCTCCTCTTATTGCTTATTGAAATTTATATTATTGTGTGCACTTACTGTCTGCTCCACCAAGTTGATTCACTGCTTCTACAAACATCTGATGAAGGTCTGGTGTCCATTTCAAATTTTGATTAGAGGAAGTGCCAACTGAATATGTAATTATTTTCTTAAAAGGTGATCAGATGAGTGTGGCTTGTGGTTACTATTGTTAGAAACGCCATATTAGTGCTTGTATGTTTAATTTCGATAATTTAAAACAGATGCCAAATTAGATTGTTATTGATGTTGCAGTTATGTCTATGCTTTGTGATGATATGAGTTTCAGATAGCTGGTTGCTACAGTTCTACTGAGTGCTAAGAAAAGTACATATGGAGGGTGGTTTAAATTCTAAACAGTCAATTGACACTTTATATTTCCTCCTTTCACTCAGTAATCAAGTAGTCTCAGCTGTTGAACTGAGCAACCATTTTGCTGATATTAGGTTCATCCGGCTACCGGCTACCAGCTACAAGGTATGTTAAGACGACAGATTTTACTTTGAGGTAGTGCTTTATATTTTAATCTTCGAGCTTTGAATTGGTGAACAAAGGAATATTACTTTTCCAGAATGCCTCTGTTATGTTATATTAGTTTCTCTATATGAAAATAACTGAAGGTTACGTTCCATTACTCTTTAACTCTGTTTTTACTTTCTAGAGGGAGTCTAGGCAATGGTTTTGAAGCTGAAAAGTCCTATTATTCGCCTTCAATAGTTTTTGGCTATGTTCCATCGGAAGGTTAATGATTTTCTTTCATTCCTCTCTTAGCTATTAGCCCCTTCTATTTGACCTGATTATTGGCTTGATTTGATCATTTTTTTCAATGGTTTACTGTTTCAGTCATGAGTTCTATGATTCTTTTTTGTTAGTACAGATAGGGGAAACGAAGATGCTAACTACTTTTGCTGCTTTGTGTTGCCTGTATTATAATTATTTGTTTGGCTGCTTGATGTTCTGTTATGTTTGAGTAGCTGTAGAAAATCATCAAAATTATTTAGAAAATGGCAATGGCAGGAACAAAACAAAAAGGATGCTTGCTAAAACTCTAATCTACGAGCTCAAAGTATGTATTTTTAAGGAATCTATAACTAGATGTGGCTGATGGCACAATGCTTACATTGAGCATTATTCTTTGAAGTTTTAAGGTTCTCTCGTTATAGTTCTTTCATATGAATTTTCTTTATTTAAATTTTGATTTTGAGTGTGATCCTAAGTTTGCCCGCTACCTAAACGAGTCTGTTAAGCATTATGTTTACCTAAAGGTGAGATATCTGATAATGTGCATCAGTATAAGACTCTAGAGGTCCAAAGCTTGTCACAACAGTTACTTGGTGACAAGGGGGTGAAAATGCTTCTCAGAAAGTAATGGCAGTTTCATGAACCTGACAAGATATGTTCGAGTTAATTGCTCTTGGTTTGGTTGATATTATTTATTTTGCGTCAATGAAGTGTTGCATATGGTAATTTATTTTACTTTTGTAGTTTTAGAAGGATTTTGAGGTTTTCCCTTTGAAATTGGGTTTTTCAAAATTTAATTAAAGTCTCCTTTTAGAGATGTACAGGCAAATTGAAAGATTGAATCTGACATGAATATTGACGATTAATCAGAATCTTCTGCGCTGACAGAGATTAGATTCAGCTGTTACGGCGAGTAAGTATAATATCCTACTATTGGATATAGTTTTATTTTTTATGCATATTGGTTGTTTCTTTTTTCGTTTGATATCTGGGTTCTTCATCGTCCTTTAGAAAATGGCATCACAGGTGACAGGTGCTCTTGATTAGAGAAAGATCAGGGGGTGCTAATGATGCACATAAAATATCTGATAAAATGTCCTGCAAGAAAATAGTGTCTACTGCATCAGGAGATGGCTCTACAATAGTTGTTGATACCTTGAAATAATACATAGAGATGATATAGATATGCCAGATATGTTCTCTTACTTTCTTATACTACTTGGACCTTAGGGAGCTGCTCTATTATTAGCTAAAGAAATAGATAAGGAGAAGCTTATTTTTCTGTTGTTGCATGTCTATGTCTTTGTTATTTGCTTTGCAACTTGAACTATTTTGATGTGTGATTTCCGTAGGAATGTGCAACCGTGGTAGTATCAATTATCCTCAAGTCCAATAGAAATTTCACCTTAACTTCTATTTGCATACAAGACAATTGTTTGTGGATCTCTTTTTCTTCTGAGATTAATTATGATTTGTGGGTCAATACTCAGGACATGTTTATGTCAAATAATAAAATGTATAATGGTGATTATTCTTGGTATAAAGGATGAAAATAAAGAACTGAAAAAGAATAAGAAAGACAATATTTAGACTACATAGGAGTAAGAACCTTTTACATTTACATGCTTGGACCATTTCACATATTAGAATTGCATTGAGAGTTGATAAAAGTGCACATAAATCCTATGCTGAGAATTTTAAAAATTAATTGAAGAGTGCCCGTGTCATAGTTCTTTCATGTTTTAAAAGGTAGAATAGGGGTGTGCTGCAATTTTGAAAAGCTGGAAGACAAAACGTGGAAGAACAATGCTCCACAAGAATGCTCAAAGAGTTCTTCCTTCAATAGTCTTCACATAAGCAATAAACAAGACACATCCTTATGACCGATTAGGCTCTTACTGGTACAATTTTGCAGGTGGTTAGGTATCAGATATTCTCGATAATTTGACCTTTTCTTTTTGGAATTTCGGAGGATTCAAGTGACCAAATTAATGATGCTATTGAAAGGTTCCCAAGAGTTAAGTTTGTTGCTGGAGCTTTTGAGTACCCTCCGAGTTATAAGTCATTGTTGGATATTGTTTGTTGTGAAGTATGTTTATATTGTCTCTTGTCATCTGTAACTTTATTTCCTTTCCTCTATCTTATTTTGTTGAATTCTTTAACTGAACTTTAGAATTCAATAAAGAACTAGATCGAGGAACTCCAAATTGCTTAAAATGAAACTGAAAATCCTCTCAAGGAAGAGCAAACTGAATATAGAGGTTTACATCTTCTTTTAGATTAGACTTCTGGTTGCTCGTAGTTTCATGAGAAACATTAGGAATTCATTATCTGCTGCAAGATAAAAGTCAATTACAGTTACATGCTCTTTTCTTTGCAGTTAGTTAGAGCTGCATGGTCTTTTTATGCTTCGTACCTGCGATTAGATTTAGACATGGATTTGAATAATGTCCTCTAGCTCTATTGCAGAACACATTGATATGATTTTTTACTTCTAATAGTTTTCAAGCTTCTATTACCTTCTGATATGTTGCATGCTTAGATTAAATTTACTTGGACTGTGAAAGATTGTTGTTTCCATTTGTTGTATCATAATTAAAACAAATTTTATAAGGATGCTTAATAACTAAGATTGGTAGATACGTTTTAGACTTTTAGTTGATTTGGACTGTGAAGGAACCAAACTTATGTTCAAACTTAAGTTGAGATAGTACCTTATATTGGGTATCTAACAATAAATAGTTTTATATACTTGAGAGATAGACGACTCAAACTAGGATGTGAAGTGTTTCATAATAACCGATTAGAGAGGAAGAGTTGATTGGAAACTCTCTCTTCGATTTACCATCTAACACTTCATATCTGCTGCTAATCGAGTTCATTTTGTGGGAACGCGATCAAGGGATGGGTTTTTCTATCCACAATTGATTTACTTCCTGAAAAATCTTCTAATGAGCCAAGGTGGCAGAAAGCACAACTTACGCAGGCAAAGAAGAATCTGAGATGCGTTTTTGAAGTCATGATGATGATGAGAATGGTAGTGGGCAGGTAATAGTAGTACTGTAAATTTCTGTTACTTGCCAGGAAAAATGATCATTTTGATGTTTTTTACTCATTTGTGCACATTTACACCATAGTCAATACTAATACTATAAGAAGTATCAATGGACCAATAAATTTGTGCCACGTAAACATAGCCATTTAGTACTTCTGCAGCATTTTGAGTGAGGTATATTACTCACGAAAGATGGGATATTTGATCACATTATTAATCTTGATTTTATCTACGGTTAAAAAAATTATGTTTCTACATTTGTGTGGTGTTATAGTAGTTGCTTTGCAGTCCAAATAGAGTTGAGACAGTTAGATATTGCCAATATCATGTAAATGATATGTGAAAAATGGTTAGACCTGCTATTATTTTGGCATGTATTAGCTGTTCCGTATGCGTCCTTGGTATTTGTATCTGCCTGATGAGAAAGAATGATCATTGAAGTTGTAAAGTGATCGCAGTACTGACACTTGCAAAAGTGAAGTTTCCTTGTCAGTGGATCGTCGGCAATTAAGAAAACAACCTCGCATAATGACAGGAGCTTCTGTTAAGAATGCCAAAAGTTTCTCATTTTATTTTTCTCCTGGTTTTTGCTTTGTTTTACCCTCCTTTTAGTACTTACGATGTCACCTGACCATATGCTTTTCATTCTTATCTTTCTGCCCTTGGTGCCTCACTTAATTCATTCTTTAAGAATGTAGATGGCCTGGGAGATTCATTCTGCTGATTTCTATTGTATTTTTGCTTGAAGTCTTTTAAACCAATTTTATTTTTTTATTCTGCAGGTTGTCTATCAGTACTAGAAAAGACACGTTAAAGGCACTTGATGCGGTGGAAAATATATTAGCAGATTTTGTTGTAAGCCTTTTCACTTATATTCCCGTCATATGTATTCTAAGGATATCAATTGAATCAAAGAGCCTTCAAATATTGTGAAATTTTTTGTAACTAAACATTCCCTTTACGGACTAATCCTCTTCAATATTTCTTTTCAGGTCATGAAAGAGTTTCATCCAGCAACAACTTACTTTTGTTATCAACCACAACTGCTGAATTTGTTATCAGTTACAACTACCAAAATTCAAATTCCATGCCACTGTAACATATCTCATACATATGTTGGTCCACCTATAATTCACTATTTCTGTCTTTCTAAGAAGCTCACTGTATAACTTTGTTCCCCAAACGAATATAATATACTATGAAGCATAATATGTTTTCTTTATTTCCATCTCATTAGTGTAACGCAAAATGCCCATGCCTTGCATGGGCACGAGCTATCTAGTTATTTTAAAAATGCTGGGCTTGGTGTGTGTATATATATATATATATATATATATATATATATATATATATATATATATATATATATATATATATATATAAATAAAACTAAGTATTAGTCTATTAGGACTTAATTAATCTAAAACATGACTCATTTAAAATCATTTTGCAGATACTGGTCTAAATTAATTAACCAGATACAAAGAAAATTACGCAACTACGCAAACACACACAGAATCAAGATTTAAGGGGGAAAATGGTCAATTCTTTAAATTACTCAAAGTGCCTTGGACAATAAAAATAGAATAAAATTACTCATTAATCTAATTTTCCTTGATTTAGTCAATCAAGTAAATAATTATGCAAAATGGTTTTGCCGTTGATTAATTTTAATAAAAATATTCCCTGAACATCATTAATTTCCACAAAAATTTAAAATACTCTGGAGGTTTCTTTATCAATTTAAAGGGGTGAAATATTATCTCAAATAATTTCATAAAAAATTATCAGGACCCTTTAGGGTGCACAGCTGATTTTATTTATCGTCCAAGGACTCCGAGCACTTAAAATAAATTACGGAAGGTCAAAAATTAGGTGTCAACACCATGCATGTCATTATAGTAAATATGCACAAACGATCATACAAGAGCATGATTAAAAATCAATCATATCAACCGGCGCGTCCGACCTTAAACTTTATGATTCATCACAAAATGTAAGCCCGAATGATCATATAAAGGTATCCTATGCACACATATGAGGCATATATACTGTACAGTAAATACATCTAGGCATATTTTATTTATCAAAAGTGGAAGAGTTATTCGAAGTGATGTATGAACAGATAATCAATTAATCATGTTAATCGTCTTTCAACTCAGTCAAAGCATTCTTCAGCATTCATGGATTTCATTAAATGGTCATGTAATTCGACAAAATACTTACAACATGACACTGCTATCCGCATAAGTGCTCGTTACCTCACGAATAAGGGACCCCCCCCCCCCCCCTTTTTTTTTTCTTCTTAACTGTCACGCCCCGAACCATGGCCTGGACGTAACACGGCACTCGGTGCCTGACTACATGTGACCGAGCGAACCACATGACTTGCTGAATCATCATGATGCATAACATAAGCGGAATATAACGTGAATGCATCATGAGCCTTTATAAAACATAATAAGTCATAATACTTAATAAAGTACTTGTTTAAACATAAGTGAGCCAAAATGGCTATGCGACTTCGATTATCTGACATGACATAACTGTCTGTTCTAGTCTATGAAACCTCTATCATGAGTCTGACTGAAAAACATACTTACTAGGACAAGGCCCCCAGCATACCTTTAGATGCATAATTAATCATAAAATAAAAGTTGACTAAACCCCGAACGAGATGGGGCTTACCAATAAGCTGATACGAATGCTGTCCTACTGAGCAGATGTGTCGTCCTGTATATTAGTACCTGCATCGTGAAATGCAGGTCCCCGGGCAATAAAAAGGGGACGTCAGCACATTGAATATACTGGTATGTAAAGCAACCGGAAGAAATAACATGGAACATGGAATAACATAGTAAGAACTGAAACTGAAAACTTGGACATGAACATGAGCATGAGCATGAGTACAAAATCATGAAATTTAAAACTGAAACTGAGTACTGGAAGCATGAGATAGTCTGTAGTAATCTGTAATAATCTGTAATAATCTATAATACCGACATAAACCACCACGGGGAGGAGCGTGGAGTCTGATCTCTGCCCGATCAGCTAAGCCATCTCGTACCTTGCCGGGGCACGAGACATGAACATAACATGAATGGATCCAAATCCCTCAATGGGGAACATATGAAGGAATCGTCCTACTGGGCGGAGCGATTCTTATCCTACGTTGGCATACGTAGTTTCAGGCTATCTGAGCCTTCTCGGTATTATTACAACTCCCGAACATGAAAATAATATAGTTGGCTAAGAAGCCCATGACTTTCGTGAATTAACTTGTACTTGTCTTGAAATCATGATTTCACGAAAGGACTTGTAAACATATTTTCATGAAATAACTTGTAAACTTGATCATGAGAAATACCATAATGCATAATCATACGTTTGTAGTTGACTTGAAAACATGCTTGTAATTTGTAAAATAACATTTTACAATTTCATATAAACATCATGAGAACGCATGAGGAAGAATTCATGATTCATGGATTAAGCTAGGATTCCTAATGTCCGAAATGGAGGTTTAGGAACACAATAACGAACATATATACGGAATTCATGTACATACATACATACATAATTACGGGCTACCAATACATTGGGTTTAATGCCCTAGGAGTTGAACTTCATAGAATTTACTAAACGGATCATGGGGAAGAACATAGAAGTTCCCACATGTGGATGGAAGTTCTACATACCTTAACCTTCCGCTTTTGGGCGTATCACAATGTCCTTCACCCCCTTCAACTTCAATCTATAGCATACAAGTCATAGGGATTCTATATTAGCAACAATATCCATGTTTTGTTCATCTAAGCATTTTATCAAATACTTAGTGGGCATGAAGCTCTATAACCCCCATTAATGGTGTTTTCTTCACCAAATCCCCATTATTTTACTTCTAACAATTTCTACAATCTCAATTAGGTGTAATTAACATCATTCTTCACCACCCATATGAATACAACAATCCCAAACCAACAATCCAACAATTCTAGCATAGTCCATATAATTCTCTTCAACAAACCCAATTATTATACTCCCAAGAATTCATCAATTCATAACTATAAGTGATTAGGGAGTAGAAATATTACCTTTTGGGTAGTCACCACGAAATCAACACCCCCAAGTCCGATCTTGGGCTTAAAATGACGACAACGACTTGTACTACACTTTTTCCTTCACGAGCTTTGGGATTCGGGGCCTTAAACTTGGTTGATTTTCTACTTTCTCTCTCTAATTTCCCTTCTCTCTCACTTCCTCTCTCTAAAATCTGAGTTTTGGAGGAAAAATGGGCTGTTAGGGTAATATTTTCTTTATATACCAAGGGGAAAATGGGTTGACCCAACTTGAAAACGGGTTGGGACCTATCTGTCTTAAAACGTCCATATCTCCTTATCCCGACGTCTCCTGTGAACCCACAACCTATGGTTGGACAAGGCTTTCAATTATCTACAACTTTCGTTCTTTGAGTTTTCCTAAATTCCCAAGTTATGATAGGGTTATGGCCTCCCGAAGTCAGGTGACCCGAAACGTATATACGGACCAAGATACGGTCACTGTTACGGTCCCGTAACACGAGATACGGACCGTAACTTGGTACCGTATCTTGGTGAAAATTTCCAGTGAGTTTCTGGAAATTTTCGGGACGTTACGGTCCACTGTTACGGACCGTAACACGAAATACAGCCCGTAACGTCACCGTTACGCTGGCAGAATTTCCAGCGAACAGGCTTCAGTAAAATGGGCATAACTCTTTGCACAGATGTCCGTTTGACCCCCGTAAGATACCGTTGGAAAGCTATTTCAAAGGGATACAACTTTCATCAAGGAAGTTTTCTCAAATTCCCAACGTATTTTCATGAAATTTTACTGGAAGGCAGACGTATCAAAAACTTAGCCGATTCTATAGGATTTCAAGTGCCTTACTATTAGCCATATTGAGACGATCATATCTCGTTGCTCCGATCTCTGATTGGCTTGATCCTTATATCGTTAGAAAGGTATTTCTACATACAACAACCTCATTGGGGTTACTTTCCCAAATTCAACACCGATCAAGGAGTTATCGCTGCCCGAAATAGGCCTATCAACCATTTTCGCAAAACGTTCAAACCTTCCATGTTTCCACTAGAACTCTAATGGTATGAGCTTAAACTCAGTCCCAAAATGTGGGGTGTTACAATATCTCCCCCTTGGGATCATTCGTCCTCGAATGATGGGTCATGGTTAAGAATATGGCTAGACATGGCTTGATTACATGAACGTGAAGGAAACATATCATGAAGCATGGAGACTGAACTAACATGACATGGTTACATGGAAACGTGAATACTGAGACATGAACATGGGCACTGGATAGCTGACATGAGCGTGGAACATGAGACATAGCATGACTTGGGGCATGAAAACTGACATGACATAGTTTCTAGAAAACATCAGTGCCCAAACATGAGACATGAATAGCGAATACATGAACTCGAACGTGAAACGTGAGGCAGGAATACATAAGGGACATTATAACTCTTCTCCAAAATGTCATTAAGCCATCATTATGTCGATACTCGTAATCCTTTCCCGACACACAACATATACCTTTCTTTCCTTAACAACTTTCGTCTCCTACCTCAAATGTGTTTGAAATCTCATTTAGAATCATTAAATATTACTCCTTACTCATCAACATGTCGTATACGTCATACCCTTCATGGGTCTATTCGCGGTATGCTAAAGGAGAAATTTCCTAGGTGTAACATTCTCCCTCCTCTGTTGGAACATACGTCCTCAAATGATAACATTCGGGATTCTACAAAAATTTCGCCAGAGTTTCCCCTGTAATATGGCACTACCAACCTGTCACAACAGCCCATAATATCATTGCCTCACAGGGATGCATCACAATAGCACTATACATTGGCCACACACGACCAAAAGCATGAAAAGAAAGCTTACATACCTCAAACTCTTGGTGCTTCATCATAAATCTCTTCTGTCTCACATTTGTGTAAAATTTCTGGAAATTCTGCGTCATTTTCAAACGCTTCTGTATCAACTTGACTTTCTCCATAGCTTGATAAACCAAACCTGGTCCTAGCAACTCTGCTTCACCAATTTCTAACTAACCAATTGGTGATCTACACCTTCGCCCATACAGAGCTTCAAATGGAGCCATCCCAATACTAGCATGGTAGTTATTTTTGCAAGTAAACTCAATAAGAGGCAGGTGGTCATCCCAATTACCATCGAAATCAAGGACACATGGTTACTGAACTGAATGAATACATGACTACTAAACTGCTGAGATACTAAATTGAATGTCTATTGAACTGACTGAATACTGAGCTAACTGAATACTGGATTAGCTGAATACTGAGCTGGCATGAATACGTGAGTACTGGACTGATACCTGAGTACTAAGCTGACATAAATATCTGAGTATTGAACTAACATGAATATCATAACATGAGATCTGAATAGCGTATCTGTCTGACCATTTGTCTGAGGATGAAAAGTTGTGCTAAGGTTCACCTCCGTACCCAAATCCTTTCTGAAAGGATTTTCAGAAGTTCGCTGAGAACTGAGCACCAAAATCTAAAATAATGGACACTAGGGTCCCATACAATCCGGAAATTTCATTAACATATGACTTGGCATAATCTTCTTGTTCAATCTGCGGTCTTAACTGGTAAGACGTGCGCTGACTTCGTAAATCTGTCCACAATCACCGAAATTAAATCATGCCTCCTAGCTGAACGAGGTGGACCAGATACAAAGCCCATATTGATCATTTCCCATTTCCAGACAGGAATATCAACATTTTGAGTCAAGCCACCAAGCCTCTGGTGTTCGGCTTCCACCTGCAGACAATTCAGGCACTTAGCTACAAAATCTGCAACATCCTTCTTCATATCGTTCCACCAGTAAATCTCCTTAATATCATGATACACCTTAGTGGAACCTGGGTAAATGGAATACCTAGAGTTGTGAGCTTCTAACATGATTCGCTCTCTAAGCCCATCAACATCTGGAACGCATAATCTGCCTCGATATCTCAAGGTACCATTATCTCCCTCCTGTTTAAAAGCTAAGGATTTCTATTCGTGAATCCCCTCTATCATCTGCAGCAAGTAGGAATCACCAAACTGCTTCTCTCTAACTTAAATGACCAAGCAGGAATGCCATGTTCTGGGCAATACTCCACCCACTTCGAAGTCTGAAAGTAGAATTCTTAGCTTGGAGAAGTAGTGAAATTCTTTCACCTTAGTTCTCTTGTCTTCCTAAATCATGAGTTGTACTTCCCATACTTGTTTTTTTTTTTTTTTGTTTTTTGAGATATTTCCTAAAATACTCATAGTACTGTTGTGTGCTAAGTCTTTCACTAGAACCTTAAAGATTAGAGTCTTGTGCAATGGCACTACCCTTTTGACATATAATTGGGCATGATCTTATAGCTTTTCTGTGATCGCCTAATCGATAGTGATTGAACTTGACACGATTCGTTCGACGATCATTCTACTCACTTCGGGTTTCCTCTAAGATGAGGCATATTCCTCATGGAGACTATCTCATTATGCCAACTTAACTGAACTGAGGTTCTTCATATCTCATACTAACCATTCAGGTCTTCAATTATCTCGCTGGACTTACTAGCGATTTATGCATCCCCCCCTTAGACCAAGGCTAACATCTTATACTTATAAATTCTTCTCTTCTGATGGGATTGCAATTAACATTCCTTATCTTCTGTAATTTCTTTGTACTCTACAACACTGACGATTTTTTTTTTTGACTCACATCTGAGCAATTTCTCATAGGGAAAAACTAAATTTACTTACATGAACGGTTTGCTACTGTATTCATAACTGGCATACTCCATCTTAACGACTTAACTCTGCTCACATTGTAAATATTAGGACAACCCCTTTTTGACAACTCTTAAAGGCTATTCTTCTGTAGTTTGCTCTTTTACGGCTTAGCTGATTTCTTCTTCCACTAATCACTCTACTCTGAACTTAACTTAAGCCCTTGGTTTCTAACACACATTCGGATGTATCCGAACTGTCACCCACTCAAGGTGTTCATCTGAATAGGAAATCAAATTATATTTCTCAAGGTCAGCCGTACTCGTAACTTAGTCAAATCCTATCATTACTGTTGACATGGCTTTTGCAGACATATTACAAATTTATATCTTATTCTCCTTCTATTTCTAGGAAAAAATTTGGCAGAGTTTCCTATGTATTTCTTACTATCCCAAAACCTGCACGCAGGAAATACCAACAATGCCTCACAAGGCCAACATATATACATATATCATATCATATCGTAGCCACACAGGGCTCCCAATTTTGACAACAGTATAGAAATGATGAACTTACCTCATATGTCCAACTCAAACTGTACCTGTTACACTTTCCTGTTTATTTTCCCTTTCAATCTTTAACTGCAGATAGAGTGGGTCCTGATGACCTCCGGTAGAAAACTGTCTACCACCACTCCTTTGAGATCCTCCATGATTTACCTTTCTCAAGAACATCATTATCATTCAACATACCATTCATTCCACTACACCCCTTCTCGGGCAACTTACATTGTACTCCACTTTCAATAGCACTTGAAGTCTCATTCGTTACCAGTAAGTACTGCACAATTGTACCCCCTATGGGTAAACATCCTTGCTTGGACCTTGAATTTTTTGTTCATCTCCTGCGCATTCGAAACTTACGTAATTCGAGAGGAAGAGAAGTTTCTTATTGCTCTAAGCTTCATGGCACGATCTAGAGTAGAAAGAAATGAGACAATCCTGAATGTCTTGGTGGTCAACTGTTTATATGTGTGGCGCGCACACACATATAAAAGTGACCCCACTGGACACGGTTTCATAGACTCCCTAAGACACTTGAACCTAGGCTCTGATACCAAGCTTTGTCACGCCCCGAACCATGGCCTGGACGTAACACGGCACTCGGTGCCTAACTACATGTGACCGAGCGAACCACATGACTTGCTGAATCATCATGATGCATAACATAAGCGGAATATAATGTGAATGCATGATGATCCTTTATAAAACATAATAAGTCATAATACTTAATAAAGTACTTGTTTAAACATAAGTGAGCCAAAATGGCTATGCGACTTCGATTATCTGACATGACATAACTGTCTGTTCTAGTCTATGAAACCTCTATCATGAGTCTGACTGAAAAACATACTTACTGGGACAAGGCCCCCAGCATACCTTTAGATGCATAATTAATCATAAAATAAAAGTTGACTAAACCCCGAACGAGATGGGGCTTACCAATAAGCTGATACGAATGCTGTCCTACTGAGCAGATGTGTCGTCCTGTATATTAGTACCTGCATCGTGAAATGCAGGTCCCCGGGCAATAAAAAGGGGACGTCAGCACATTGAATATACTGGTATGTAAAGCAACCGGAAGAAATAACATGGAACATGGAATAACATAGTAAGAACTGAAACTGAAAACTTGGACATGAACATGAGCATGAGCATGAGTACAAAATCATGAAATTTAAAACTGAAACTGAGTACTGGAAGCATGAGATAGTCTGTAGTAATCTGTAATAATCTGTAATAATCTATAATACCGACATAAACCACCACGGGGAGGAGCGTGGAGTCTGATCTCTGCCCGATCAGCTAAGCCATCTCGTACCTTGCCGGGGCACGAGACATGAACATAACATGAATGGATCCAAATCCCTCAATGGGGAACATATGAAGGAATCGTCCTACTGGGCGGAGCGATTCTTATCCTACGTTGGCATACGTAGTTTCAGGCTATCTGAGCCTTCTCGGTATTATTACAACTCCCGAACATGAAAATAATATAGTTGGCTAAGAAGCCCATGACTTTCGTGAATTAACTTGTACTTGTCTTGAAATCATGATTTCACGAAAGGACTTGTAAACATATTTTCATGAAATAACTTGTAAACTTGATCATGAGAAATACCATAATGCATAATCATACGTTTGTAGTTGACTTGAAAACATGCTTGTAATTTGTAAAATAACATTTTACAATTTCATATAAACATCATGAGAACGCATGAGGAAGAATTCATGATTCATGGATTAAGCTAGGATTCCTAATGTCCGAAATGGAGGTTTAGGAACACAATAACGAACATATATACGGAATTCATGTACATACATACATACATAATTACGGGCTACCAATACATTGGGTTTAATGCCCTAGGAGTTGAACTTCATAGAATTTACTAAACGGATCATGGGGAAGAACATAGAAGTTCCCACATGTGGATGGAAGTTCTACATACCTTAACCTTCCGCTTTTGGGCGTATCACAATGTCCTTCACCCCCTTCAACTTCAATCTATAGCATACAAGTCATAGGGATTCTATATTAGCAACAATATCCATGTTTTGTTCATCTAAGCATTTTATCAAACACTTAGTGGGCATGAAGCTCTATAACCCCCATTAATGGTGTTTTCTTCACCAAATCCCCATTATTTTACTTCTAACAATTTCTACAATCTCAATTAGGTGTAATTAACATCATTCTTCACCACCCATATGAATACAACAATCCCAAACCAACAATCCAACAATTCTAGCATAGTCCATATAATTCTCTTCAACAAACCCAATTATTATACTCCCAAGAATTCATCAATTCATAACTATAAGTGATTAGGGAGTAGAAATATTACCTTTTGGGTAGTCACCACGAAATCAACACCCCCAAGTCCGATCTTGGGCTTAAAATGACGACAACGACTTGTACTACACTTTTTCCTTCACGAGCTTTGGGATTCGGGGCCTTAAACTTGGTTGATTTTCTACTTTCTCTCTCTAATTTCCCTTCTCTCTCACTTCCTCTCTCTAAAATCTGAGTTTTGGAGGAAAAATGGGCTGTTAGGGTAATATTTTCTTTATATACCAAGGGGAAAATGGGTTGACCCAACTTGAAAACGGGTTGGGACCTATCTGTCTTAAAACGTCCATATCTCCTTATCCCGACGTCTCCTGTGAACCCACAACCTATGGTTGGACAAGGCTTTCAATTATCTACAACTTTCGTTCTTTGAGTTTTCCTAAATTCCCAAGTTATGATAGGGTTATGGCCTCCCGAAGTCAGGTGACCCGAAACGTATATACGGACCAAGATACGGTCACTGTTACGGTCCCGTATCTTGGTGAAAATTTCCAGTGAGTTTCTGGAAATTTTCGGGACGTTACGGTCCACTGTTACGGACCGTAACACGAAATACAGCCCGTAACGTCACCGTTACGCTGGCAGAATTTCCAGCGAACATGCTTCAGTAAAATGGGCATAACTCTTTGCACAGATGTCCGTTTGACCCCCGTAAGATACCGTTGGAAAGCTATTTCAAAGGGCTACAACTTTCATCAAGGAAGTTTTCTCAAATTCCCAACGTATTTTCATGAAATGTTACTGGAAGGCAGACGTATCAAAAACTTAGCCGATTCTATAGGATTTCAAGTGTCTTACTATTAGCCATATTGAGACGATCATATCTCGTTGCTCCGATCTCTGATTGGCTTGATCCTTATATCGTTAGAAAGGTATTTCTACATACTACAACCTCATTGGGGTTACTTTCCCAAATTCAACACTGATCAAGGAGTTATCGCTGCCCGAAATAGGCCTATCAACCATTTTCGCAAAACGTTCAAACCTTCCATGTTTCCACTAGAACTCTAATGGTATGAGCTTAAACTCAGTCCCAAAATGCGGGGTGTTACATTAACCCTTATTATCATTTAAGTAATAAAAATATTCATCCAGTTGGGGTCAAAGTTTAACTTACCTCGATTCAAGTGAAGCTTTAAGTCTTCTGGAAGCTCTATCACGTTCGAAAATGCGAAACGAGTCCAATCTATTCAACATAGTACTCTACGTGGTTAAACGAGTCCAACGATATTCATATTGCTATATAAAATCATTCGTACTAAAAATTCAACCCCAAGCCCCCAGGGTGAAAATCGAAATTTTCTTCTAAAATCTGGCTACACACTCCTCGGGTCAAATCTGAAATTTCAGCCCAAACCGACCCCCAAATTCATAACTTACACTCTTAAGTTTGTGGGGGTGAGGGGGGGGGGGGGGGGGAGGGAACCTACAAATCCCCAACCAAAACACGGATTAATTCACTAACAAATAAGTGTAATCAAGTGGAAGTACCAAAATTGAGGTTAGATTCTTACCACCACGTTGAAACGAGAATAACGCAGCAAAAATATCCCAAATCCACGCTCTCTAGCTCCCAAAATGGTGAAATGAACTTATAGAAAAACACTGCACAATATAAAAAAGGAATATGGTCGCTAAAAATCCAATATCATCACTAAAGGTACCGCTAAAAGTGTGCACCAACAACCTATTTTTTTGTTTGGCACTAGCTATCCTTTTTTATTCACTAAAATGACCTTAGCTTCCTCCTACGACCTCAGGATTCAACGATTACAGTTCTTACAAGTCCAAAATCACGATACTGACCTATTCGTTTAGTCGAAACTCAATTTCGAGCTCTTTTTCTCAATGAGTCCGCTCGTTAAATGTTTAATTTCACATTTCGCTATAAAAATTCGAGCATAACTTATCGGAATTAGACCAAACCTTCCAGATTAGTTCTACAAATCATTCTCAAACTCTTAGAAGTCTCAGAATCAAATTTCCATCTCTAAAACTAAAGATTGATCTTTGAGTCATTACACTAATATGCTTAAAACAATGTCAAAACACCCAACACGTTTAAAACCCATCCGAAACTCATCAGAATTAAACCAAAATTTGCGGACAAGTCCAAAATTTTCATATGAACCTATTGGAACTTTCAAATCATGAATTCAAGCTTGTTTAGTCAACTATTTGACCGTGGTCAATTCTTCATCCCTATTTTAACTAGTATGCAACTTAAGTGTCTGAATCATTCTCGAGCCCCCCGAGATTCTTCCAAACTATCCAACTAAGTCATAAATCACCATCCGGAACTATGAGAACTTTCAAACCTCGATTTCGACTCTGTTTTTCCAAATGTTGACTTTAGTTAATTCTTTTATTTTTTTCTCAAAACCTCTAGTTTTTTGTTTTCTTCTCTGATACGCATCTGGTTGCTTCGGTACCCATTCCAACTGACCCTACAAGTCATAATATGCATGTTGAACCTATATGAAGTCTCATTTGGGGGAAAAGGTTTCCAGTACTCAAAACGACCAGACGAATCATTACAGGTCTTCACAATTTTAACTTGTCAACAGTGGTAGAGCTACATAGACCGAAGGATGGCAGGTGAACACCCTTTATCGAAAAATTATATAAATTACTCTCTCTCTCTCTCTCTCTCTCTCTATATATATATATATATATATATATATATATATATATATATATAGCATGATTTTTCCAATCCGTCACGTCGTCCCATCCTCCTAACGATATATTGCGAGGAGCTTCACGAAGCCATTCGTGGTGTATTTATATATAGCTTGTCCTTTCTTACTGTGACCCGGGAATAATAACCATATCCAAGCCAAGGAGTTAGACCAACCCAGATAGACCACGTTATGGCCGATGGGATTAGGAAAGAAGTCATAGGGGATTGCTTGAGGAAGGCCCACATACCATTCCGAGGGGTCCTCTCTCTTCCTCATTCTATTTCTGACTTATGGATTGCCTTAAGAAAAGCATCATATCCTTTCTTTTGCTAGATTTAAAATGTATAAGATATCTTGCACAACCTTGACGAAATTTCTAGTTTTGCAACTTTTTGTTGTAGCATATTATGTCCTATTTTTTAAATTGTTAATTTCACTTATTATGAACGCCTACCTATAATAGTCTTCTAGTTGTAAGGAGTTTGATGCTGTGTGTGTGTGCGTGTGTGTATATATATATACACACAAACATATACATCTTTTAAACTGTGTACAATAGTTGAATAGTACAAATTGCTGCACATGCACCAGTATTGCTGCAACGTTAAGAAATTGACCATAATTTCCACGTAACGAGTGGAGCAGTATTCTGACAAGTACAAGAATAAACACATGCAAAACTATAACATACCTTACGTTCCATGCCGGGGCGGAGCTAGAGTGTCGGTTTCGGATTCGATCGAGCTTAGTAATTTTGGTTTAGCCCTATATTTTTTAAAAAACTATATTCAATATGTAAAAAAATCTTTAATTTAGAACTCAACAACAACAACATACCCAGTGAAATCCCACAATGTGAGATCTGGGGAGGGTAAAGTGTACGCAGACCATACCCCTATCTCGGAAGACAGGGAGGCTGTTTCCGAAAGACCCTCGGCTTAATAATATAAAATAGATTATAATTCAGAACCCTTAAACTCTAAATTCTAGCTGGGCTCCAAATATTAATACCTATCTCTAGCTAGTTTCCACTGACTTTAAGTTGGCCAATTTCTAGATTTTATATATTGCAAGTTCCTCCAATTAGATTTATCTTTTCACTATAGAATGAAATCGTAATACCCAAGTTAAGAAATTGACCATTAATTTCAACGTACCAGATACCCAAGTTGCTTTGCTTATTTGGGAAGAATACACAAAATGTGGAACTATACCATCGGATCTAACGTCACAATATATTATTATATCTACATGTTCTGAAATTTATTTGAGTTTTGAAATCTATTATATGTATATGTTCAGTGAATTTCTTAACAAATATATAGTATTTAGATTAAAATTACTTGTCGCACGGTTTTTTCCGGAAGGAATGAAAAAAACGGTATCGGTAGGCACGCCTCTAATACGGGCTTGATCCTGAGAATCAATCCTTGCTACCCAAAGCCTTCTGTAGGCTCTGCTTACCTGTTTGCGACGCGTACCTTACATGATAGCTGCGCCTCGAATTAATTTTTTACGTACTGATCACTTTCGGCCACCTTATAGCTTTTGTACATATTCCAAAGTCCTTCAACATATATATATGTACCACTGAAAAATATTAGCTAAACAAACTAAAGCCATTCATCACCATGAATTCCAAGGTTCCTAATAATGTCCATAATTCCCACCCCAATCTTCTCAAGAACTTCTTTTTCCTTCTCATTGGTTTATCAATTGGTATCTTTTCTACTCTATATTTCAAAACCTTCTCATTTGCCACAAAAAATTCTCTAAATTTCTTTCTGTCTTCAATCACTTCACTAAACCTTGAACTGTTGAACATCCACAACCATTATCTACTCCTCCTCTCACTACTAAAATTTCCAAAATTTTTGGCAAAGGGGAGTCAGTAGTATCGACTGGTACACCAAATGAAACATCTAATTAGACTAGTGTTTCTCTCGATGGACAAACATCATTGATGCACACTATGAGTGATGAGGAGTTATTATTGAAAGCATCTATGGTAGAATTTTCACACAAATATGTCCCAAAAATAGCATTCATGTTTTTGACACCAGGGCCATCGCCACTTGCTGCTTTGTGGGACATGCTCTTTAATGGTCATCAAGGATTGTATTCAATAAATGTTCATCCGCATCCTTCTTATAATGATTCTCATGTGCCTCACACTTCTGTCTTCTATGGGAGAACAATACCTAGCCAGGTTTGCATATCTGATTATACTTATTTCGTATCATCAAGAGCAAAAATACTTAGGATAAAAGATTAGAAGTGTTAGATTTCACGGATGATTATTTAACTTTTACTAGTTTATTGCATTAAAGTCATAAAGCTAATTTTTGGAACGAACGAATCACTCAATTCTATTTATATATCATAGAAAAAAAAAATTGAAAAATGCTAAATTCACTCAAGTTGTCACTTCAGTTCACCTTACAAAATATCCACCTGACACCACTTATGAAAATAATAAGAATCCATCATTTCTTGATCCACTTAAAAAAACACAATAATAAAAACCTCATAATCTGCCACATGGTGAAAGACAACTTGGGGAATTAGGTTGAGTCATAAAAATGACCCCTTTTTTCTATTTTATTTAAGTGGTGACAGTTAAATATTATGTATAGTAGTTGTTGACGTGACTTTACTTACATGACAATTATTTACATGTGACAACCTATATACTTGCAACCCGATCTAGCTTACTTTTTATGACTTTGGTACAATAATGTATTTTAATTTACACATTATTCATTTTTATTTCAATGCAGCCAGTTTACTGGGGCACTATAACCATGATAGACGCAGAAAGGAGACTTCTAGCAAACGCTCACTTCTCGAATCAAAGATTTGTACTACTCTCGGATTCATGCATCCCACTATTCAATTTCACCATCATATACAATCACCTTCTCGGGTCAAACTTAAGCTTCTTAGCCTCGTACGACGATCCTCGAAAACCTGGCCGCGGCCGATACAACCACCTGATGTGGCCGGACATAGCAATTGAACAATGGCGAAAAGGGTCCCAGTGGTTCGAAATTCAACGGGACCTCGCTGCGAAAATTGTTTCCGATCACAAGTTTTACCCTGTTTTTCAAAAACATTGTCAAACTCCTTGTTGCAACGAGGAACATTATTTGCCAACTTTAGTGAACATTTTATATCCTGAGATAAATTCTAACAGCACAATCACTTGGGTTGATTGGTCAAGGGGTGGCCCTCATCCTAGGAAATTTGGATGGCATGATATTACAGACGAGTTTTTGAATCAAATTCGATTTGGCACTGAATGTATGTATAATGGGAATATTAGTACAACTATTTGTTATCTCTTTGCTAGGAAATTTATGCCGGATGCATTGGAGCCCTTGTTGCGGGTTGCGCCCGTGGTCCTTGGATTACATTTACATCCTTAATATACGCTGATAATCCGATAATACTGTCATTATATATTGTATCTAAGTTACATATGAAAAGAAGAAAGGACAATTTAACTATCAACTGTATCATTTTGCTTATAGTACAACAATAACATATTTAGTGTAGTTTCATAAGTGGGGTTTGAGGAGAGTGGGGTGTACACAGACCTTACCACTACCTTTGTGCGGTAGAGAGGTTTTCTTATAGTAAATGTTAAAAAGATTCTTTGTTGTTCTCATACGAGTATATGAGTATATCTATAAATTATGATATCATTTTATGAGACATCAGGAACCTATAAACCATGATGTCTCATAAAACGATATCATGATTTATAGGTTCCTGATGTCTTGCCCCGAACCATGGCCTGGGCGTAACACGACACCCGGTCTGCATGTGACTGAGCGAACCACATGGGTTGCTGAATCAACATGGGACATGTACTGATGAGGAATATAGGTTAAATCATGAAAGTCCGAATAAGCACGAGATTTTGTAATCATAAGTCTGAAAATAACGTTTTAAACATAAGTATGGAAAACATGATAATATAGCCGACAAGGATAAACATAACTGAGTATCTGACATGACATGCTAGACTAGTCTATGAAACCTCTAAACATGAATCTGAATGCTAAACTGTTTACCGGGACAAGGCCCTGGCATACCTCTACTACATGACATGACATGGACATAAAATAACAATAACACCCCGAACGAAGTGGGCTCACCAATAGCTGATACGAGAATTCCTAGTGAACAGATTTGTCGTCCTGTAAATCAATGACTGCATCGTGAGATGCAGGCCCCGAGCAAAAGGGACGTAAGTACATTTGAATTTCACTTGTATGTAAAGCAACTGAATGAAAGAATGGTAAGTGGGGTGCTCGGGGAATGGGCAACCCAAATTAATAACATGGATAAATTAAGAAATATGAAACTAAAAATGAATAACATCTGACATGAATGTAATATAACATAAGTAAAACATTTTTAATTGGGAGAGTCGTAGTACAACCGACAACGTGAAATCACTACGTGAGTACGTGGAGTCTGGTACCTGGCCGAACCAGCAGAGCAATCTCATACATTGCCAGAGTATGAGACATAAACATGACATGAAAGGATCCAATTAATAGTCTGAAGGTATTGTCCAAACTGGGTGGAGCGATCCTTACCCTACGTTGGCATACATAGCTTCTGGTGGTCTGCACCTTCTCGGTAAACCTATGCTACTCCCAAAATATGAACATGAATACAAGTGCCATCTGAGCCCATGGTTTTAATAACATGACTTGTAAGCATGATTTGTAAACATGGCTTGTAAACATGAGTTGTAAACATGAGTTGTAAGTATGATATTACATGTATATAGATATACATAACTTGTGTAAAGCATGGAAACATGTAAAATGCATGAAGTAGAGTAATTTTAATTCATGACTTGTAACTAAGAACCCACGGAATTCAAAACATGAGTACTCGTGGATAACAGACTGATTAATGGTAATCGAATTGATTCAGGAATACAAATAACGGAAACATGATTGAACAAGGAAATATAGAATTATTGACATTGTATCTAGGGTCTATCATGAACTGAGACATAATTCTCTAACTCTGAGGAGAAAACGTGATTCATGAACTAAATGTGGCATGGGGAAGAACAATGATGTTCCCACATGTGGATAGAAGCCCTACATACCTTAATTCCTGCCTTGAAGTGTATTACAATGTTCGTCTCCTCCTTTAGCCCTTAATCCATATTAATATATGTCAATGGAATCATCATTAGCAACAATACTCGAGTTTTTGGCCATCTGGCCATTTTGTCAAACATGTAGTGGGCATAAAGCTCCACAACTTCCATTAATGGTGTTCTCTTCACCCAATTCCCATTTTATTACTTCTAGGTGATTTTACAATCTCAATTTGATAGCATTAACACCATTCTTCATCACCCATAAGGTTATAACAATCCTAAGTCAACAATCCAAAACCCTACCATCATTCATATGATTCTCTTTATCAAACCCATCAACTCATATCTCATGAACTTATAGTCTATAATTACCAATACAAGGTTAAAATCAATTGAAGTAGGAAAGTCTTACCTTTTGATGTTCAAGTCTCTTGAATTCGGATTCTAGGGTTCTTTTGTCCACGACAAAGATTCAATCGATAATCTAAAGAATAGATGAGGATTCTAGCGCTAATCTTTAATAGAATGATGTAATAATCAATAGGGTTTATTAGGAACTCACCTTGGACACTTTGTGGAGGCCCTAGGGTTTTTTCTCTCCCAAAAGACGATTTAGAATGAAGTGGAAAAAGTTTTACGAAGTTAGGCTTTTAGAAAAATTCGGGAAAAATCACTTCAGGCATAAAATGTCCTGGTGCGGCGCGTGGCGCACACGGTGTATTTTTTTACGATGTCAAAATTTTGAGTTTTCCTTTAAATTTGGCCTTGTGCAACCCTCGGGGAGTGCTGCGTTAGGCCATTCTGGCAGCCTTCGGTAAATGGGCATAACTCCCAGCATGGAGCTCCGTTTAGGCTCCACTATATATAGTTGGAATGGTATTTCAAAGGGATAAAACTTTCACGTTTTAAGTTTTCTCAAATTCCCAACATATTTTCATGAAATCAGGCTGGAAGGCAGACCTACCGTAAACTTAGCCGCTTTTATCGAATCTTATGCACCTCACTATTCGTCTTGATTCCGAAATAACTATTTCCACCCACTCATTCAGATGGTACCTCATGTGGCTAAGATGTCACGTTAATACTCATTTAACACATTCACGTTAATTCAGATTTATAGAGTGTTACATTATCTCCCCTTTGGGATCATTCGTCCTTGAATTATTATCCTGGTTGTAAATATGGGTAACTCTGGATCATGAACGTGACTCACAGAAATATGGGGACAACTATTTGACATGAATGCATGAATACTGAACTGAATGAATACATGAACTGAATAGGTATTGAACTAAATGACTACTGAATACTGAAGGACATAGAGATTATAGTATAAGGTCTGAATGAAAAGGTTAGTTACCTTCAACATTTTCTGTTTGCTCTTCAAAGAGATGGGGATATTTGGACCTCATGTCCTCTTCGTCTTCACACATAACCTCTTCAACTTCACACATAACCTCTTCAACTTTTTGATTTCTCCATAACACCTTCACTGAAGAAATTTCCTTGGTTCTCAACTTGCGAACTTGACGATCAAGAATAGCCACTAGAATCTCCTCGTAAGACAGGCTATCTTTAACTCCCGTGATCTCTGTAGGAACAACTAGAAACGGGTACCCCCATGATCTTCTTCAACATAGATACGTGAAATACTGGGTGTACAACAACCAACTCTTGTGGTAACTCTAACTTATAAGCCACTTGCCCGATCCTTCGTAGAATCCTATATGGTCCAATGTATCTGGGACTAAGCTTCCTTTTCCCCAAATCTCATGACACCCTTTATAGGTGAAACTTTTAGGAATACCCAATCATCAATCTGAAACTCTAACTCTCCACGTCGCACATATGTATAGGACTTTTGGTGACTTTGAGCCATCTTCAAACACCCCTGAATTAGCTTAACCTTCCGCTACTTTTCTCGATGTCTTTGAGATCTAATCGTTGTCGACATCCGAACATATAAGGACAACTTCTTTTAACATGACTCATTGTTTTTTATTTTTCTCCTCTGACCTTACTATCGTCATTAGAACACTTAGAGACTTGATCAAAGATGTCCGTATGGCACCACGATAGACACATGGGATAAGAGTAGGACTTACGCTTTGAATATAAGCGCAACTCAGTGCGAAAGGGACATACTTGAGTCATATAACAGAAATATGATCCTAATATATAGCATAAAGCTCTAGAGTAGGCATGACATGAATACGTAGAACCTGAGTGGAATACTTCTGAGATAAGTACCACAGGGTACCTGAAAGGATCTCCTTTTGAAATTGGAACATACTATCTCCTTTTGAAATTGGAACATACTTTACTTTAAACCTTACATTCTTCACTCTGAAACATAGATATGAATACCTTGGCTTACCTTGCTTATTATCGTGAGCGGATCATGAAGGATTGAGACAAAAGGAATCATTCGTACGAATCATATGAGACACTTCATTTCAGAGCATAAACATGGCTTCGGTATATTGAACATAAATGACGTATAATGAAATATGCATAGATGGAAACGTGACTATATAGCATAAAATGTGAATAGCATGACATGAGGCATGGGTACATGAGTAACTTGATATTTACATGAGTACATTGAAGCTGCATACCATGGCGTTCGAACATGAGTTCATGAGCATTGAAGTAAGAATAAGGCATAAGTCTAACTTGCATGGAGTACAATTGTAGGCTTCACTCTTGAGTTAGGGACATAGGGCATGGATAAAGCATTACCATTAGAACTTAAATATACTGAAAGAATGGGACATGGTTCAACATAGCTTACTCTTATAAATGTAAGTCGACATCCTCATTATAAAATAAGACTCATGAAAGAAGAGATCATAGGCATGAATACTTCGTTCATCAAGCACCTAAGGCATGAGTAGAAAGCCACTTTGAACATAAACAGGGCATAGGTACTTAGGAAAAGAAAAGGGCATCATTTGTGCCAAGTTACAAAATGGTTTAAAAAATTCCCTCAGAGAGGAAACTCAGCATTTGCCCAACATCCCTTCACTCATAACCTACCCTCATAATTGGTTATTGTCATCATGATCGTAAACCATTAGCGAGAGGAACATAAGCACGAATACATAGAATCATGGGTAGGACGTCCATCTTGACTTACTTTTATCATTACCTATCAACATCATTATTATGATACCGCTATAAGTGGAATGCATGAAGAATAGAAGTGGTGGGTATGAGTACATGATACCGCTATAAGTAGAATGCATGAAGAATAGAAGTGGTGGGTATGAGTACATGGTAAGGTGGGTGGCATAATCATTAGGATCATTTACCTAAGGCATTCTCCTATTGTTCAAGAAATGGGTGTGGATCCCCCACATTTGGAAAGAACATAGAAGATAGAACATGGTCATGGGTATATAAGCATGATAGATACGTGAGACAAGAATATGGTTTTAAGTTTAGACATGAGCACAACCTAATGCTTGAAACTCGATAAAACATTTCTTTCGTATAGCTTATTATCTTTATGGAGTCTAAATTCCTGAATCATAAATGTGGAGAGTAAAGCTCTAACATGGGCATGACATAGGTTCATAAGGTCTGAGTAGAGTACATCTGGGCATAAGTAGCATATGGTACTTGAATTACTCTGAATTTGGAAACGTTACATCACTTTAATTTTTTCTTGCTCGACACTTATCTATATATGGAACACATGATATACCTTAGTACCTTATCGTACCATCTCACCCTTAGTTCAAAAGCTAACGTTTAAAACCTGTGGGTCCCTTAAGTTTAGCAATAAGTCGTCATCCGATCATACTTCTGATTCCCCATCTAAGACTATCACTGTAAGACTTATCCTCTTATTTCCTCACCTACCTTCTCTATTAACCATCAAAAAATTAATCCTCTTAAGACGACTTACTAACACCACTCCCTCTAATTCTGCCTAAAACACTTAAGCAAGTTAGGACTATATCAAAAGACTCAACATCATCTAATCATCTCTCTTGGTTGAACACTACCCTCTTTAGCCACATACATAGTCACACTGAAGTATGTCAACATCCTTGAAGGAAGAATTAAAATACTCCACTCTGAACTTTCAAACATAAGAGAGCCACATAAGACAAAGTATATCCAGGAGCCCACCGACTCATATATATCAAGAAGGAAAAAAACTGTCGGTATACCCAAGACAACATTTACTGGCGCCTCTGAATCGTAATGAACCCCCATATCATGATAACAGAACTGATCCTCATTTGATCCTGACAATTCGCCCCTACCTGTGCCTCGGCTTGCTGATGCTTGAGTTCTAAGGGCTGGGAAAGGTGCTACTGATGCAGTTGTAGTTGGTGCGGTGGGCGGAACTTCACCACCACCACCACCACTATTGGCACTGCTATACCTGATCAAAGGGCAATTTCTTTGCATGTAGCCTCGCAAATCACACTTATAACACACATCCATACTTATACGAAACTCTTCTGCATGCTTTTTTCTACACTTGCTGCAAGGAGGATGCCGCTGAAACTCTAAACCTATACTGTTATGAAACTGAGGGCATTCCCTTTGTAGATTTCCCAATCTTTTGCAAACGAAGCATTTAAGAGCATTATTTTGATAAGGAGCTGAGCGACGCTCCCCAAAACCTAACTTGGGGCACTGGGTCCTCTTGTGGCCCCTCTTACCACAATGGTAGTATATTTCGAGTCTCATGTAGCATTCCACTAAGTGGCGCTTCCCACAGGTAGGGAAATTTGGTATGTTGGTAAAAGTGGCCCTCTTCTATCTTTTTATGTACGAGCAACTCTATTAGGTGTTGGAGTCAGAGTTGCATTACCGGAAGGGGGAATAATAGCACATCTCCTCAAAATAAAAGCCTCAAATGCACCATGGGCTTGGTCTATTCTCCCCACATGTTCCTGTGCAACTTGCTCCATTCCTGACAACTCCATCTGAAAGAAACAAGTCGATAATGATTAGCTTTACATCTTCTTCTTCCTTTAGAGATGAGGCGTATTCGATAGAAAGGACAGAAGTTTAAACAATATCTTATCACATAGCTCTATGGCATGATCTATAGTAGAAAGAATGGTAACCTTTCTTAAATGCCCTGTAGCCTCCCAATTATAAGTGTGGCGCACTTCACACCCATAAGTAAGACTCAACTAGACAGGGTTTCAAAGACTTCCTAGGACACCTGAACCTAGTGCTCTGATACCAAGCTTTGTCAAGCCTTGGACCATGGCCTGGGCGTAACACAACACTCGGTACCTTGCTGCATGTGACCGAGCGAACCACATGTCTTGCTGAATTAACATGGGACATATACTGATGCGGAATATAGGTTAAATCATGAAAGTCTAAATAAGCATGAAATTTTGTAATCATAAGTCTGAAAATAACGTTTTGAACATAAGTACGGAAATCATGATAATGTAGCCGACAAGGCTAAACATAACTGAGTATCTGACATGACATGCTAGACTAGTCTATGAAACTTCTGAACATGAATCTGAACGCTAAACTATTTTCCAGGACAAGGGCCCCGACATACTTCTACTGCATGACATGACATGACATGACATTGACATAAAATAATAATAACACCCTGTATGAAGTGGGGCTCACAAATAGCTGATACGAGAAATCCTAGTGAGTAGATCCGATATCCTGTAAATCAATGCCTGCATGGGCAAAAGAGACGTAAGTACATTTGAATTGCACTTGTATGTAAAGCAACTGAATGAAAGAATAGTAAGTCGACTGCTCGGGGAATGGAAACCCCAATTAATAACATGGATACATTAAGAAATACGAAACAAAACTACAAGCTGTGCAAGAACATGAATATAATATAACATAATAAAATATTTTTAAGTGGGAGAGCCTTAGTATAACCGACAACATGAAATCACCACTTGAGTACGTGGAGTTTGGTACCCGGCCTGATCAGCAGAGCAATCTCATACCTTGCCAGAGTATGAGACATAAACATGGCATGAAAGGATCCAATCAATAGTCTGAAGGTATCGTCCTAACTGGGCAGAGCAATCCTCACCCTACATTGGCATACATAGTTTCAGGTGGTCTACACCTTTTCGGTAAACCTAAACTACTCCCAAAACATGAACATGAATATATGTGGTATATGAGCCCATGGTTTTTATAACATGACTTGTAAGCATGATTTGTTAACATGGCTTGTAAACATGACTTATGCACATGAGTTGTAAACATGACTTGTAAGTATAATATTATATGTCTATAGATATATAACTTGTGTAAAGCATGGAAACATGTAAAATGCATGGAATAGAGTAATCTTGATTCATGACTTGTAGCTAAAAACCCATGGAATTCAAAACATGAGTACTCGTGGATTACGGACAGATTCACGGTAATCGAATTGACATTCATGAATACAAATGACGGAAACATGATTAAGCAAGGTAATATAGAATTATTGACATGTATCTAGGGTCTATCATGAACTGAGACATAATTCTCTAACTCTAAGAAGAAAACGTGTTTCATGAATTAAACGTGGTGTGGGGAGGAACAATGATGTTCCCACACGTGGATAAAAGCCCTACATACCTTAATTCCTACCTTGAAGTGTATTACAACGTTCGTCTCCTCCTTTCGACTTTAATCTATATCAATATATGTCAAAGGAATCATTATTAGCAACAACACTCAAGTTGTTGGCCATCTGGCCATTTTATCAAACACTTGGTGGGCATAAAGCTCCACAACTTCCATTAATGGTGTTCTCTTCACCCAATTCTCATTCTATTACTTCTAGGTGATTCTACAATCTCAATTTGATAGCATTAACACCATTCTTCATCACCCATATGGTTATAACAATCCTAAGTCAACAATCCAAAACCCTACCATCATTCATATGATTCTCTTTATCAAACCCATCAACTCATATCTCATGAACTTATAGTCTATAATCACCAATACAAGGTTATAATCAATTGAAATAGGAAAGTCTTAACCTTTTGACGTTCAAGTCTCTTGAATTCGGATTCTAGGGTTCTTTTGTCCAAGATGAAGGTTCAATTTATTATCTACGGAATAGATTAGGATTCTAACGTTAATATTTGTTAGAATGATGTAATAATTAATGGGGTTTGAGAAGGAACTCACCTTGGATGCTTTGTGGAAGCCCAAGGGTGTTTTCTCTCCAAAAAGACGGTTTAGAACGAAGTGGGAAAGGTTTTATGAAGTTAGGATTTTATAAAAGTTCGGGAAAAATCGTTTCAAGAATAAAATGGCCTGACCCGGTGTGTGGGGGTGCGGCAGCCCACGTCACACACGGTGTCAAAATTTTGAGTTTTCTTGAAAATTTGGCGGGGCGCTACGCCGTTCTGGCAGTGTTCGGTATAATGGGCATAACTCCCAGCATGGAGCTCTGTTTGGGCTCTCCCATATATCGTTGGAAAGGTATTTCAAAGGACTACAACTTTCATGTTTTAAGTTTTCTCAAATTCCCAACAGATTTTCAGAAATCAGGCTGGAAGGCAGACCTACCGTAAACTTAGTTGATTCTATCGAATCTTATACACCTCACTATTCGTCTTGATTCCGAAACAATTATTTCCACCCAAACTCATTCTGATGGGACTTCATGTGGCTAAAATGTCACCTTAATACTCATTTAAGACATTCACACCTAATCCGGATTTACAAAGTGTTACACCTGACATATATATTAAAGAATTAATTTAGTGTAATTGTGATTTGTATCTTGCTCTAGTATGAATCATCAATTGAGATCCTTGAACCAAAATTCATTTATTTTAGGTTTTCGGCCAATTAGTATTTTGGGCTTTAATGGTAAGAATTTTCCACTGTTTAAATATTTTGGCCATTGAAGTAATTGAAGGATGTTGGAGGTTGATGATTGACGGCTAAAGTGGCTAGTTTCGTAACCTCCTCGGCCAAGACATATTTTTTTAGTGTTTTATAAGTTTATTCGTTTAATGACCCTATTAAAATGATATTCAATCCACAGTAAGTCTATTTTATTTGTTCGACTTTAAAGTCATTTATTAGTGAATGAATTACGGACATGCACTTGAGCATATTAAGCGTGGGTTGCTTATTTCAAATTGAGTTTAATTTAATTGGATAAGGCTCATTATAATGTTCTGGTCCATGAAAGTTAGTACATCACTCTTATGTTCCTGGGTTATCTAAACTAAGTTGGACCACTAAGGTAATAAAGTTTTAATCTTAAAATTTTTGGACCATGAATTTTGCATAATTTCATTTCACTTACATCTCAAGTAATACAATTATGATGATTTGAAATTTATATTGTACAATAACTGAAAGTGGTCCTTACCTAATGTATGTGTTTAAAGTTACATAATTTGTTAGTCACCAAAGTGGCCAAACTAGAATGTGTAAAGCATCAACATTCATAACAATCTTATGTTCATTTAATGTATGTATTTATGTTACATAGTTTGTTAGTCATCAAAGTGGCCAAACTAGAATGTGTAAAGTATCAACTTTCATAAAACAATCTTATGTTCGTTTAATGTATGTGTTTATGTTATATAGTTTGTTAGTCACCAAAGTGGCCAAACTAGAATGTGAAAAGTATCAACATTCATAAAACAATCTTATGTTCGTTTAATGTATGTATTTATGTTATATAGTTTGTTAGTCACCAAAGTGGCCAAACTAGAATGTTTATGATTTGTACATACATAAAAAATTACTTATTTGTTCATTCTATGTACGTGATTATGCTTATATAGTTTGTTAGTCACTAAAGTGGCCGAACTAGAATGATAATTTATGCACATACATAGAATGTCCATACATGGATATTATGCATGCATTAATGTTTATAGTTTGTTAGTCACCAAAGTGGCCAAACTAAAATGTTGAGAATATACACATGCATAAAGTGACCTAATGTTTATTTCATGCATGTATTCACATTCATCTAGTTTGTTAGTCACCAAAGTGGCCAAACTAGTATGTTCATGAAAGACATACATGCATAAATTTTATCATTTTTCCATGATATTAATGAGATGCCTATTGCTTGAAAATAAATGGATAAATTGACATTCATTATCGTTAGACGAATCTACCCAAAGGTGAATTAATTACTCTATGAATAGTGAACATGATGGGATCAATTAATATTCTTTATTGAAATATATTTGTGTATCCAAAGATATCTGATATGATTGATTAAGAATTTTTAATTTCCTAATGAAGATTAAAAGACACCTAAATAATGATAGTATGTCATAGTATCTACCCGAAGGAGAACTGTGATACACTCTAATAATCGGTGCATCTGAATTCATTGTGTAACGATAGCAACGAGATTAAAGTTAGTAAGGATGATGGATAGCTCATTCTTCATGCAATTGATCTCTAACTTGTTTACTTTTAAGAATGGACTTTTCTAAATAATTACACTATTAAGAATAAGTGATATATTTGTGAATTGTCCAGTATATTTACTTAAGAGGAAACAAGATCAAAGAATTAGAAGAGTTATCCTGTCATCATGTAAGTCAAGTAGTTGGTAAATGATATAAAGCTAAATCAACAGGTATAAGAAATAAAATAAAACACCTACTAATGTTTTACTAGATGTTATAAATGAATTTAAGCTAGATAGTTTTTAATTCCATAAAATGAAAAGGACACTATCAGAAAGATTGCCTTAGGAGTAAAGCTTGGTTTGAAAAGAAATGTACGTTAACTGCTTTGTATGTTTCGAATCAAACTTAGCTAAAGTTCCTCATAATACTTGGTGCTTGGGTTCTAGCGTAATTACTCAAATGTTTTTTGTGTTGAAAGGATTTTTATCCAGAATTTTCTTGTTTGTGAGTAATCGTTTGAAGATGCCAATTGAGGAAATATGGACTTATGACTTTATCTTGGATAATGAATATCTTCTTGATCAATTATCGATACTATATGTCTCTTCAATGTTTAGGAATATGCTTTCTCTTTCAAGATTTGATGATTCTGGCTTTAATTTTGAGCTTTGGACATGACTGTTTTAATCTATACACAAAGAATACTATTAGTAAGGTCATGGTGTTCTTATTAATGGTTTCTACATAGATTGAATCTTCATAATGTAATTTTTTGAATCTCTTTCATCACCATATTGAAATTAAGTATAGTTCACCAGATAAATATTCTAACTTTCTTGTGACACACATTCGGGGTCATATATATCTCAAGAAAGGTTAAAAGATTAGTAACTAATGAGATTCTTCCGAATCTAAATTTTACTAATTTTGATGTGTTCTTGGAATGCATTAAGGTAAAGCAAATGAAACTGTCATGACCCAACTCCATACCCGAAGGCCTAACATGCTTTTTCCGTCAATATACATATGCCTCACTAATTGGAGTCTAACTGAAAGGTAAGCCGTAACCTACCTCAATGTCAAGCAGGTGCCGCGATCTATCCCACGAGAGCCTTTCCTTTTTGAAGAGCTTACGGACATTCGAAGTCTATGCAACAATATAATCTACATTAGAAACAGAGACTAACGATAACCATATTGCCATAAAAAATTTCGAATCGAAAAAACAACCCTTAAAAAGGAAATCCGGGCCCACAAGGGCAAAACTATAATTTCGTTGAAAAATCAAGTTCAATATAGTCAAAATAGTAGTCTATGTGTTTAAACGAGTCCAGTGATACCCATATTGCTATACTTTAATTTGGAACCTAAAAACAAACCTAAAAAGGTAACCCCGAGCCCCCAAGGGCAAAACTTGAATTTTATTTCAAAATTGGTTTACCCATAGATTAATTAGTCTAAATCTAGAAAACCCATTCAAAACACCATCACCTTGATCATCAAATCTATGATTTACAACTTTTCAACTTTTGGGTTCAAAACCCCAATTTTTACAATCCAAACACGGATATAAAAGATAGCCAACGGAAATAATCATGGGGAAACACCAAAATAAAGGTTATATACTCACCCCCTCGTTGAGGCGAGAACAACACCGCGAAAATCACCTCAATCTGAGCTCCCAAACTTGCAAGAAAGTAACTAAATCCCGAAACAAGTGAAGAAGAAAAAACGCAGCAGTTGATTCGATCCAAATCAGGTGTTAGATGATCAAGAAGCTCACTTTTGACAAGCACAATAAAATTCTTGCGATATTTCACCCAAGATAGCCTTTTGAATCACCCAATTTGGCCTTAAAATGAGAGAGATATAATGTTTTCAAGTTTTGAAAGAATGCAGAAAATTTAAGGACGAACTTAGGGGCAAAATGGTAAGTTTTAGCAAAAATCTCACCCGAAAATCAGAAACAACAAAATTTAGAAAAAAAGGCCATATCTACTCATATGACGACGAAATGCGACGATTCTTGTTGTTATAGTTCCGAAATTACGATACGGATCTAACGGTTCAATCGAAACACAAAACAAAGGTATTTTGCTCATTATGGTACCCGTTTTGCTCAAAACGATGTTGAAATAAAAAAAACAAACACCATACAACCCAAACACATCTGAAACTCATCGGAATCTAACCAAAATTTGCGGACAAGTTGAAAATCATCATACGAACTTGTTGGAACTTTCAGAACATCGACACGGGATCGTCTTGACCTGATGTTGACTGTGGTCAACTCCAATTCCTTAACTTAACTAGTTTCTCAACCAATGACCCAAATCGCACCTGAACCCTTCGGAAACCGAACCAACGACTCCATTAAGTCATAAATCACATTTCGAACCTAACGGAACTATCAGAAATCGATCCCGGACGCAATTATCCAAAAGTCAACTTTTGGTCAACCATTTTTCACTTATTCAACTTAAAAACTTCTAAATTCCTCAAAATCAACCAAGACTCATCCGATCACCTCAGGGACCGTTCCACCCATCCCTACAAGTAAAAAACAATCCAACGACGCTGGGGAAAGGGTCAATAGGGATTAAAAGGGTAAAATACCTAAACGACCAAATAGGTTGTTACAGAAACAAAATAAGAGAAGTGCCACAAGAAGCCAAGTATCCAACTTCTTAGGTTATACACACCAAATATATTAAGACCGTTTGATGTCTCAGTTTAGGGTGAATAGTATTAAAACGTAATGAATCGAGACAATGTTTAAGTCCATATATAAAGTTGCTTGAGGATCATGGCACATGTGCACAGTATGCTATGCCAGGAACACCTCAACAAAATGGTGTGTTAGAAAGGCGTATCAGACACTTATGGATATGGTTAGGAGTAGGATGAGTAATTCCTCATTACCCAAATCCTTGTGGATGTATGCTATTAAAAACCGTTGTATATTTATTAAATAGGGTTTCTAGTAAGACATCTTTAAAGACCCCTTTTGAACTGTGGTCTGGAAGGAAACCTAGTTTAAGGCACCCGCGTATTTGGGGCTGCCCAGCAAAAGCTAAAATTTATAATCCACATGAAAAGAAATTAGATTCTTGAATAGTAAGTGGTTATTGGTTATCCTGAGAAATCTAAAGGGTGTAGGCTTTGCTTTGTTGAAACCGATAATGCAAGGTTCATTAAGAATGGTGAAGTTAGTGGGATTGTTAAATGACAAGGTGTGGAAATAAATGAGGTGAGGGTAAATGTTCCATTACCCATGAATGTGCCTACTCCGCACCAATAACAAATATTGTTCTTGTTGTCAAAGAACACTTTGACAATACTGAACAACATTTGGATGAAACACTTCAGGAAGGAACTAACTCACGAATATCTGAAGCAAATGAACCACAAAGAATGCCATTAAGAGAATTTTAATGATAAAGAAAATTGATAACGTCCAAATCCACTCTTCAAAAAGAAAGTGTACACAGTCGTATGCAATATAATTTACCCAACTATGATTCGGGTCGAATCCCAAAGGGAACAACATACTAGGCGATCAAGCAAGTAAGGAATTTTTACTTTCTACCCTAAGACAAACACTCTTTCAATATTTGATTTTTGATTTATAAACTAACAAAGATAAAACTAACTAGAAAGCGGGTAAAGTGGTCCATCACCTCATAAGCAAAGGAAAATAAGAGAGATTGCTCTCAAGTAACAATCCAATGTATTTTACAATTTTACAACTAAGAGCAAGTTTATTCTGTAACAGCCCAGCTCACTAGTAACAATCCAATGTATTTTACAATTTTACAACTAAGAGCAAGTTTATTCTGTAACAGCCCAGCTCACTAGTGATATTGTCCACTAAGAGGTAAATGAGTCTTTTTTGAAGTTTCATCAATTCCATTAGGTCCGGAATGTAGTTTATGACTTAGTCGAGTCATTGGTTCTATTCCCAAGAGGTTCGGGTGTGATTTAGGTGGTTGGTTGAGAAACTAACTTTTGAGGTGATTTGGAGTTGACCACGGTCAAGATCGGGTCAAGACGGTCCCATTTGGATATTTTGAGATTTCAAGCAGGTTCGTATGATGATTTTGGACTTGTCCACAAATTTTGGTTAGATTCCGATGAGTTTTAGATGGGTTTGGGTTGTATGGTGTTTGTTTTCGGTTTTGACGACGTTTTGAGAAAAAAGGGTACCATATTGAGTAAACCAACTTTGATTTGTGTTTCGATTGAACTGTTAGAACCATATCGTAATTTTGGAACTATAGCAATAAAAATCGTCGCGTTTCGCCATCCTAAGAAGGAGATATAACCATTTTACTAAAACATTTCATTGCTGGTTTTCTGGTGTGTTTTTTTTTTTTTTTAAATGTCCTTTGCGATCACGAAGAAGGAAAATGTTTGAACAGTGTATAAATCGACCGGTCCAAAATATTTAGTATTTTGAGCATATTTGTAATTCTAGAGCTCCGTTCGAGGTGATTTTCGCGGCATTGTTCTCATCTCATCGAGGGGGGAAGTATCTAACCCTTATTTTAATGTTTCTTCAAGATTATTTTTGTTGGTTATCGCTTTTATCCGTGTTTGGTTAAGGCAAACTGTGGTTTTGAACCCAAAAGTTGAAAAGTGGTAAACCATGGATTTGAGGATCAAGATGAAGGATTTTTGAATGAGTTTTCTAGATTTACACTAATTAAGCTATGGGTAAACCAATTTTGAAATAAAATTTCAGTTTTGCCCTTTCGGGCTCGGAGTCACCTTTTTGGGTTCCAAATCAAAGTATACCAATATGGGTATCATTAGACTCGTTTAAACTCGTAGAGTACTATTTTGACTATACTGGACTCGATTTTGCAATGAAATTACAATTTTACCCTTTAAGGCTCGAAATTGGCCTTTTGAGTGACTTTTTGCACCCGAATTATTATCCAAGCAATATGGGTGTCTACGACTCATATAGTTATGTAGATTTCGAATTTGAATAGTTGGGATCGTTCGGGGGCTTGAAAGAAGGGCAAGGGCGCGTGGTGATCGCTTGTTCTTCGGACTTCAAATTAGGCATGTTGAGACTATGAACCTTAACTTAAGCGTCATGGTTGGTTTAAATTTGACTAATATGATGGAATAATTGGGTAAATTAAGGGGGTCCTGATGCTTGTGAGGTGATGAACACTTGTATTGGGTACCGGTTCCATGTATGGGTATTTGTGTAATTTCCATTACATAGTCCAGTCTGAATGCCATGCTTTGGACATTAGATAATAGCATAGATTGATTTGTGTATGTGATTGGTATATGAGGTCCTTATTTATTGTTTCCATGCTTATTACCTCTCTTATCTGTGATTTTATGTTCTCATTACTTCTAAATACTCGTTTAAAAGTGGATAAGAGCTAAAGATTGAGTCTTTATTGCTTAGCTTGATTGCATACTGTGTTGCATGTCATATTCATACTTATTATAGTGACTCATGTGAATTTGAGGATACTTGTGAAATGTCGGAGGGAAAGTGATTCCGAATGGAGTGATGATGGTATTATGAGCCAATGGGTTAGAGATAGGTGTTATGAGCCTAAGGGTAAGTTTTGTGATATGTAGCCTACGGGGCTAAGTTATGAGATTGGAAGCCTAATGATGGCTAAGGAACTCAAAGGGAAATGATTTCAGGTGGTATATGGACCTCGCGAGTCCCCTATAGGTCACTTTTCACTAATGTCTGAATGTGTGTATACTGGGTGATGGAAAGGCCTTGCATTGCATTGCATTTCATATCATTGCATATTATATGACTTCATTGATTAATTTGGTTGTGATTTGCCTGAGTTGTTGCTTGATTTACCTTAAATGCCGACATAGAAACTTGACGGACGTGTGGATTAGAAGCTTTTACCTAGGCTTATAACCTGATATTGTTGAGATTATTGTGATTAGAATTAGTGTGGACTAATGGCGATTAAGTGTGGAAGTAGCAATCATAGGCCAACCCTCGTCTCCATTTTCGTTAGGGTCGGTCGACGATACTATTGAGTACATGTTGTTTCCCGTACTCACGCTACATTTGCTGCACCTTTTTGTGTGCAAATTCTGTCCCTAGCGCTAATGTGTCTTGAGGCTTCGTCGATCGTTGAGGAGCCTGTCTTGAAGGATTCGGGGTGAGCTGCTAGCTGATTCGTGGCACCGGATTCTTCTTCTTCATTTAATTATTCATGTCTCCTTGTTTCAGACAGTGTATTAGCTATTATCAAACTTGTATCAGTTTCGTAGTGGTTCTTGTACTAGTGACACCAGGTTTTGGGTGGTTGTAATTATTCCGCATATTTATGATTATGAGATTTAGTTTATGGCTCTTAAATGACGTTATTTATTTCTTTCCATATAATATACTTGTTAAAATTGGTTTAATTGATTGTGGATGGTTCGCCTACCAGGTGGGAGTAAGTGCCTTCACAACTTTGGAATTTTGTTCGTGACATATCTCTTCTATCCTTTCGCTACTACAAGTTGAAAATTCATTTCGCGTAGAGCTTGTTGTAGAAAATTCAAAATAATACAATTAGTGAAATTGTGCAAGCTAAATCAACAAATAAAAGAGAAAAATCCATTAACAGAATTCAATGGAAAACACAGAACAAGTAGGCAAGGCACTTCCATGAAGCTGTCTTTAGGATACTAAGTCACCCCACACTGTGCAAGTGGTTAACAAGAAAGTACATCCTTAGGATACAATGCCTACTCTTGAAATCAAAGTTGCACTCTTGATTTCTTCTACCACAAGAACTCAACCCAATGAGAAAGGATATTTGGAGAAGACAACAAGAGAATGAAGGAATATGTTTTATTTTTGGAAAATGGAATAAACATTCATAATTTATAGCTTCTGCCAATGCCTTTTTAAAGCAAAACTTAAATCACCACCAAATGGGTGCTTTAACCTCAAAAAAACAACATTTGGATTAATGATGAAACAACACAACTGAAGCCAATGTTTGAAATATTCAAACTAACTAGTAGCCCTTCTCCTTTTATTTCTTTAAATAATACTTATATATATATATATATATATATATATATATATATATATATATATATATATATATATATATATATATATAACATTCCTGGAAGCACCTTGCCTATTCGTTCCGTGTTTTCCATTGAATTCTGTATACGAATTTTATACAGAATTTTTCTCTTTTATTTATTGATTTCGCTTGCACAATTTCACTCCATTGTATTATTTTGAATTTTCTACAACAATGCACTCTTTGATTTCTTCTACCATAAGAAATCAACCCAATAGGAAAGGATATTTGGAGAAGACAACAAAAGAATGAAGGAATATGTTTATTGTTTTGAAAAATGGCAGAAACATTCGTAATTTATAGCTCTCTGCCAATGCCTTTTTAAAAGCAAAACTTAAATCACCACCAAATGGGTGCTTTAACCTCAAAAAGCAATAGTTGGATTAAATGATGAAACAACACAACTGTTAAACTAACAACAGAAGCCAACGTTTGAAATATTCAAACTAACTAGTAGCCCTTTATAGACACACACACACACACACACACACACACACACACACATATATATATATATATATATATATATATATATATATATATATAGAAATATTCAAAAAACCTAACTAGTAGACCTTTATTATTTATATATATAACAATCCCCGTTTATTAGTTAATAATAATAATATCCGGACTTGAAAACGCACGAAGGATATTATTTAGTATTTGTATAACACATAAGTAAAGGTAACTAACCAGCCTTGAACCTTTAGAATGAATATGAATATAAAATCCATATTCGAATTTACATGAGTTCTTGTTCTGCAATGGCGACGCCGATTAATATGAGCCTTGCGCTCAATCCTGTTCAGCAAGTTCTATAGAATTCACCATTAAAATCCTTAGAAAGCGGCCTCTCACTTTCTTACATGCATAGGCAATCTCATCAAGGGTGTCTACAGCCGCTTTATCACCCCACTTTATAAGCTAGAGATTGTTAAGAATAAAGTTCAGCCTTCTTATTGTGTGAAAAATCAGTGCATATAGTCAAACATAGGCCTTCAAGGAATAGCAATTCATTTCTATGTATTATCACCCCCACTATTCCTAGAGTATATATATGCACCATAAATGTAACCTCGGCGTTAACATTTCTTGGATAATTCTTGAAGACTAATCCTTGAACTCTTAAAATATGAATTCCCAGTTATGACTAACATTCACATGAAAGAGTAGATGTCATTCAAGATTATCTCTATTAAAATGGTAATAGCCCAATGTTTCCCATGACTACAGTATCTTCTCATATAATAAATGGATAATGAGAATATCTATCAATATTTGATTATAAGCTACACTTAATGTAGTATCACAACATATAAGAATGGTTAGCGTCATTTGTGTGGCCACACTTTATATATTAACCATTCTCTTTTTTTTTCTTCTAAAAAGCTGCTAATATTTAATCAGCTTCAGGAATATACTCACCAAATAAATTTTATCCACCTTATCTTCACCAGAAGTGTACTCTCACATAGTTCTGCCTCGATCATTTTCAAAGTACTTACCGAACAGTCTTGCGGATCAGTACAAAGATGTCTAAACCTATATTCGAGAGGAAATAAGACATTTATGAAACTTCTATTCTTTCATTCCTTATCGTGTGTACTTGGTTCTGTTTGGATTCTAATTTCATTATTTCATTCTATCACAGATAGTGAGGACTCGTTCATCTGTGGGTGGAGATCAGGAGCCTGTACCCGCACCTATAGCTGCTCAGGGACGTTGCACGAGGTAGAGGCAGGGGCGAGGTCGAGGTCGTGGTGCAGTACCTGCGAGAGCCTGAGCACCTGTAGCTGCTCAGGGCCATGCTAGAGCAGTATCTCCTGATCTGGAGGTGGTTCACGAGGGTGAGTCGGATTATGCTGAGGATTATGGATCAGCATAGGTGCCACCCGATTTTATTGCTACTCCAGTGCTACAGGACACCTTGGTTTATATGCTGGGATTCTAAGGGGAATGACTCAGGCGGCTGTTTTGACTGTCACCCCACATGGCTCACACACCCCAATTAGAAGTCAGACTCCAGATTAGATACTTGCTCTAAGGTTCCAGACTCCAGGGTCTCAGCCAGCTGCTGTTGTAGCTCCCCGTGTTGATGGTGGGGTATTGCACCCCATTTGGCTAACAGACCCACTATGTTTGTTGAAGAGCAGAAAATGTTCGACCAATTGAGGTTGATGAACCCTCGGCCCTTTACTGGCGATCCTAATGAAGATGCTTATGGGTTCCTTATCAGTTGTCATGAGAAGCTAAATACCTTGGATTGGTGGCGTCTCAAGAGGTAGATTATACTAAATTTCATATGACTGACGCTACCAAGTGGTGGTGGAGAGATTATGTTTCTAGTAGGCTAGCTAGGTGACCTCCACTTTTATAGACTCGGTTTTCTCAGGTATTTCTTAACCAGTTTGTTCCCCGCAGTTCGAAGGAACTCAAGAGAAGTGAGTTTAAGGGGTTAGAGCAGGAAGATATGTCAATTGCGGAATACGAGGTCAAGTTACATGCCTTGTGTCACGACCCAATTTGACTAAATCGTGCGGGCACTTACCTTTCCTTTTTCGGTAAGCGAACCTTCAACCCAACGATAAATAAGGACATAAATAATTAAATCAAGCAAGCTCAATAGAATAATTACGTAAGTCTCACAATAATATATAATAGAAATAGTGCGGAATAAGGAAAATACCCCCAATGTCTAGTCTGAGTAATACAAGAGAATCTAAATGAAATAATACAAGTCTGGAATAAAATAATACATCAATATGTCTATGTCTCAGAGTAGAAAAGTAAGATATAATAATAAGAGGAGTCTTCAAGGCGGAAAATGACTCGTGCTCACCCTGGAAAATCGATGCTAGTGCTGAAGGCGACTATCAGCCACGGAAGACGGAGGAAGACCCAACCTGGTACTCTGCATTCATAAAATAATGTAGTAAGTGCAGATCAGTACAAAACCACAGTACTGGTAGGTATCATAGGCCGACTAAGTATAGCTAACATTATTCAGACAATAAAGCAAGATAGGCAGATAAATCAACAAGTATAAGTCAAACATAATCGAAACCAAGTACACGTTATTGCCTAAGTAGAGCATCTAATCCCAAATGTGCCAAGTCTCAATATGTCCATTCTGAATCCAATATCACAAGTAAAAACACCAAATCATCTCAATGTAAGTCGTGATGCAATGCAATGCAATAATGTATGAATGCAATGCATTGCCATGCAAGTCCTGTGTACACATGTACTTCGGATAGAAATATCGACATCTCGGTAGCACAGGACAAGGTGACTCGCGAAGTCTAAGTGCCACGTGTCCCGGATCTTTGCCCAACAGACAGATGAGACCCGGATCTTTGCCCACGAGAGTTCTCAGCGGCACCACCTTGGGGGACCCGCAGAGTCCATGCACTCACTCAATCCACGATTCCGAAACTAACATCGGATATCAGACTCTCCCATCACTCTCATTTAAAAATCGAGCCCAGCTCATCACAGTGTTTCATCAAGTACTAATAGGGTATCAACAGTATATCATAATGAATGAGAATGAGTGCAATGCATATGTCAACATCAAGATTCAACTCAATAACTCAAATACCAACAAAGGGGTACGCCATCAACATATCAATGTCACAAGTACCACCATGGGTACACCAATAATATCATGAAAGTCTACACAAGTCACATAGAATTTTATCCTCGTATCAACATCAACCCGTAAGATACTACAATATCACAATCAAGACGGAACAACATATTGACGGAACAACAGATTCCAATATCTACTAACAACACATGGCATCAAGCAAACACAATAGAACAATCAAGTCACAGCACAACGGGGTGGCTAGCCCCAATCAGGCAAAAGGGCCCAACCTAAGACAATATCCAACCCAACTTCATACCCGAAAGTTTACATGCTTTCTCCAACAATATAATCTAGATATATGCTTCGCTATACGAAGTCTCACCAAGGGTAAGTCATAACCTACCTGGATGGCTGAACAGCAAACACGAACAATCACTCGATAGCCTTGCCGTTCCGTTGAGCCTCAAGATCAAAGAAGTCTAGGGATAGTCGAATTTTAGATTAGAAATCATGAAGAACGATACTAATATTGCTAACATTCAATTTACGTCCAAGCCAACCCTAGAATTTGGGGAAACGGGGCCCACATGGGCAAAACGGGAAACTTGAGGGTAAAATATCAAATTAACACTAGGTTATCAAAACCCATTAACTAATTGCTAAATTAACTCAAAGATTCATCCAATTTTGAAATTCAAGCAAAACCCCCAATTTTGGGTATAAGCCCTAACTCTTTGATTCAAGAATTCAACACTAATAATAGAAGATATATGATTAACGACCTTAGATTCATCAAAATCTAGCATAAACTCCATCAACTTCATCATTAATAAGCCTAGATATAAAATCCATCAAAACCCATTTTTAATCTTCCATTACTAAGGGCTAACAAGGAAAGGGGAATCCTTAAGATGATTAGGAACAATGAAATAGTAAGAAGGTTAGGAGAGCTTACCACCAAGAATCTTCACAATAATTCTCCAAGAACAGACCCCAAGAGCTCTATTTTCGTAATGGTATTAAATGACAGACTAATGGCTTTTAACACTTTATTAAATGGACTCACTATCCGTCACCCGCTTTGGCGACGCTAAGGCCGCACCAGCCGTGCCTTGACCGCTACAGCGGTCAAACCCAAATTGCAAGGACCGCTCCAACGGTACCACTGCCATGGTGCTGGTGCCGCCAACGCGGGTACCAGACACCAGACACCAGGATCTACCCAAGTTTTCACACTTTAATCTGATTTTTTGACTAATTCTTGAGGGCGTTTGCTCACATTCCACATATATAGACACACATAAAAACACGCTACGAACGTGCTCGTGGCCTTAAAATTTACAACAGACGTCTCGTTGACCAAGTCAACCCCCGATACCTTAATTCCAAATTCCCAGCCCAAGTCCCAAAATTCATCCGAGTGCATTGGGAACTGAACCTGATATACACATAAGTTCTAAGTGACCATCCGGACATCTCGGAATTGACGAATTTCTAAAAGAGGTCCATTTACCCAAAAGTCAACTCTGGGTCAACTCATTTTCGCTTAAGCTCATATTTCACAAAACGTCACTCGAATTAAGTCTAGACACCTCGAGCAACGTGCCAACGGTCTCCTCGGGTCAAAAGTTAGCTAACAAAGCTCCGAAAGGGGCGAAAATGCCGAAAAAACTATAGCGACCAAATGGGTTGTTACATCAGATACCAATTAAACCATCGCTCGTCCTCGAGCAAAGAAAGGAAAAGAACGGGGAAATACCTGAATCAACGAACAACTGGGGATATCGACTATGCATGTCGGACTCAGTCTCCCAAGTAGCCTCCTCAATAGGACGGTGCTTCCATTGCACCTTCACATAAACAATCTCTTTCGACCTCAACTTTCGAACCGGCCTATCCAACATCGCAATAGGCTCCTTCTCATAAGTCAAATTCTCATCAAGTAATATAGAATCCCAACGAACAATGCAGGTACTGTCGGCATGGTACTTCTTCAACATCGAAACATGAAAAATCGGATGAACTCCCGCCAAGCCTGGCGGCAATGCCAACTCATAAGCTACATCACCCAGACGGTCAACAATCTCAAATGGTCCAATATACCTGGGGCTAAACCTGCTCCTCTTCCCGAACCTCATAACACCCTTCATGGGTGAAACCTTCAAACCAGCCAACTGGAGATCTACATCTCCTACCATATAAAGCCTCAAAAAGCGCCATGTAGATACGCGAATGATAACTGTTATTGTACGCAAACTCTACTAATGGTAAGTGTTGATCCCAATAACCACCAAAATCAATAACACACGCTCTCAACATGTCCTCGAGCACCTGGATGGTCTGCTCGGACTGGCCATTGGTCTGGGGATGAAAAGCTATACTGAGATCCAATCGGGTACCCAACTCTTCATGAAATGCACTCCAGAATTGGGAAGTAAAGATAGTACCCCGATCAAATACAATAGAAATAGGAACCCCATGCAATCTCATAATATCCCAAATGTACAAGTTGGCTAACTTCTCCGCGGTATAGGAAACCTAAATTGGAACAAAGTAAGCAGACTTAGTTAACCGATCAACTATCACCCAAATACAGTCAAACTTGCCCAAGGTCTTTGGAACACCCACAACAAAATCCATAATAATCCTCCCCCACTTCCACTCGGGAATGGGCATCCTCTGAAGTACACCGTCGGGTCGCTGGTGCTCATACTTTACCTGTTAACAATTACCACACTTAGCCACGAAATCAAATATATCTCTCTTCATCTGACGCCACCAATAGTGTTGTCTCAATTCACGGTACATCTTAGTCGACCCCGGATAAATAGAATAGTGAGAGCTATGAGCCTCAGATAAGATCAACTGAATCAAATCACTAACATAAAGAATGCACACGCGTCCCTTAATTGTCAAAATGGCCTCAGAATCAATCACGACCTCCTTGGCCTCATCCCTTAAAAATCTATCTTGAATCTTGCTCAACTGAGCATCTTCAAACTGATGAGTCCTGATCCGATCCATTAAGGATAACCTCGCCTCTACACAAGCCAAAATCCTGCTCGGGGATGAAATATCAAGGCGAACGAAACTGTTGGCCAGAGTTTGAACCTCCATGGCCAACGAATGCTCCGAAACAATCAATCGAGCTAAGCTCTCCATACTCACTACCTTGCGACTCAAGGCATCAACCACAATATTGGCTTTCCCGGGACGATAAAGAATAGAGATGTCATAGTCCTTCCGGAGCTCAATCCATCGGCGCTGCCTGGAATTAAGATCTCTCTGGGTAAACACATGCTGAAGACTAAGCTGATCGGTGAAAACCTCACAATGGACACCGTACAAATAATGCCTCCAAATCTTAAAAGCGAAGACCGCGACCAACAACTCCAAATCATGGGTAGGGTAACACTTCTCATGAATTTTCAACTGACGGGAAGCATAAGCTATCACTCTACCCTCCTGTATCAACACAACACCCATACCCACACGAGAGGCATCACAATAGACCGCGAAATCCTTACCCTTCATAGGTAACACTAAGATCGAGGCTGAAGTCAAAACAAGCTTGAGCTTTTGAAAGCTCTCCTCATAATAATCTGACCACTGGAAGGGAACATCCTTCTGAGTCAGTCTGGTCAAAGATGAAGCAATAGTAGCAAAACCCTTCACGCAGCGACGGTACTAGCTGACCAAGCCCGTAAAACTACGAATCTTAGTAATAGTAGTGGCCTCGCCCAACCCCTCACAGCCTCAATCTTCTGTGGGTCAATATTAATCCCATCCTTAGACATAACATGGTCCAAGAATGCCACAGACTCCGACCAGAACTCACACTTTGAAAATTTAGCAAACAAGCTATGCTTCTTCAACAACCCAAGAACAGAACGAAGATGGCTCTCATGCTCCTCTCTACTCTTGGAATATACCAAGTATCATCAATGAACACAGTCAAGAAGGACTCAAGAAATGGCCTAAAACTGTCATTCATCAAGGTCATAAATGCAGCCGAGACATTGGTAAGCCCAAAAGACATCACTAGAAACTCATAGTGGCCATATTTCTTCCGAAAGGCTATCTTCAGAATATCCTCCACCCTGATGTTCAACTGGTGGTAGCCTGAACGCAAATCAATCTTCAAAAACACCGAAGCACCTTGAAGCTGGTCAAACAGATCATCAATACGAGGCATAGGGCACTTGTTCCGAATAGTAACCTTGTTTAGCTGGCGATAATCAATGCATATCCTCATGGTCCCATCTTTCTTCTTCACAAATAACACAGGAGCACCCCAAGGGGAGACACTCTATCTAATGAACCCCTTGCTCAATAAATCCTGTAACTGCTCCTTAAGCTCTCTCAACTCAGCAAGTGCCATCCGATATGGCGGAATAGAAATAGGGCGAGTGCCCAGATCCAAGTCAATACAGCAATCAATGTCGCGGTCGGGTGGCATACCCTGCAGATCCAATGGGAATATCTCCGCTAACCCGCTCACAATAGGGATGGACTCAAGGGGTGAGGACGCAACAGTCGTATCACGAACATGAGCCAAATAGGCTAAACACCCCTTATTGACTAATTTATTCGCTTGATGGAAGGAAATGATCTTCTTCGGAGCGGGACTAGGAGTACCCCTCCACTCGCGCCTAGGAATGCCCAGCATGGCTAAGGTAATTGTCTTGGCGTGACAGTCCAATAGCTCATGAGAAGGAGAAAGCCAGGACATCCCCAATATAATATCAAAGTACACCACATAGAGAATCATCAAATCTACCCAAGTGTCATACCCCATAAAAGTATCCAAACAAGACCGGTAAACTTGATCAACAATCATAGAATCTCCGATCGGAGTAGAAACATGAATAGGTACATCTATGCTATTACAAGGCAAATCCCAACCAACGGCATGATATGCAAATACATACGAATAGGTAGATCCAGGATCAAATAACACAGATGCTGCTTTATGACGAACCGAAATGGTGCCTGCAATAACAACATCTGAGGCCTCTTCCTCGAGCCTATCCGAAAATGAGTAAAAACGGGCCCCACCAAGTCCAGTCTGAGATTCCCCTCTCGCACTCTGGGACCTACCTCTAGCTGACTAGGATCCACCTCTGGAACCCTAAAACCACTGTGGCCTGACTGAGCGCCGCCCCTCTAAGTAGCCCCACCTCGACCACCAAACGATGTCGGAGTCCTCTGTGGCTGATAATCCCATCTGGGTCGGGAACACTTCCTAGCAATATATCCAACCTCTCCATATGAAAAGCAGATCAGAGGGGACGGCGGCTGATAAACTGAAGCTGGGGACCCGAAAGAAACAACCCTGTCTACTGGTCTGAAAAATGAACTCTCTTGAGCTCTCTGTTTGGGTGGCTCACTGGGGGAAGCCTGTAAAGCTGAATGCACATGACGGCTGGAATATGGCTGATGCGGCCTAGAAGACTGACTGATGCCTCTCGAACTAGAACCACCATAACTTCCAGACTGATGCGGTCTCTTGTCACCACCACCAAATGCACGGGCCTTTGCGCCCTCAACCATAGAAGCATGCTTGATGGACTAGAAGGAAGCCCCCATAGCCTCCATATAAAGGCAAGGAATCCGCAGAGAGCCGACTAGCCCACCAACAAAACGCCTGATCCTGTCGGCCTCAGTAGGGATCAAAAGAGTAGAATAACTAGCCAGATATAGAAAGCGGGTCACATAGGTCTCCAAAGATAAACCCCTGTGCTCAAGATGTAGAAACTTCTCCCTACGCGCCTCTCTAAAAGACTGGGGCACATGCTTCTCAAGAAAGGCCCGGTAGAACTGAGTCCAAGTCAGGAAGGGGAACCCTCAGGTCAGCAAGCCACAACATACCTCCATCAGGTCTTCGCGTCGCCGCGAAACTGGTAGGCTACATAGTCAACCCCATGGGTCTCCACGATCCCCATCCGGTGTAGCAACTCATGCATATCTAGAATGAACTCATAAGCGTCCTCAGAAGAAGTATCCAAAAAACTCGGCAGCTCTAATTTCCTGAACCTCCCAACCAAATCCTGATCATACACGGTCATAACAGCGCCCTCCATGGGCCTAAGATCATTACCAGGAGCGGGTATCACATCAATATGGGGAGCCATAGCTGCAGCGGGGTGTGCTACCCGAGCAGGTCCTTGCTCAGGGGTCTGCGCCCCAACTCTGGTCTGTGAACCTCTACCAGGAGTAGTAACACAAGCGGACACCTGTTGGGCATCAAGATGAAGTAAAACCCTTTCTATAGTATCCTGCATGGCCTGATCAGAAGTAACCTCAGGCTTTGTCCTTGCTGGGGCCACCTCCTCAGGCTCTGGAGACAAAGATCTCTCTCGCCGTTGTCCTACCGCAGGAGCTCTGCCCTTGGCTGGGGCAGCCCCGCGGCCTCTAGCACTACCGCGCCCACGGGTGCCAGCCGTAGCTGCTGGCTTTGGCACCTGACCTGAGGCCATAGTAGCTTGAGTCCTCACCATCTGTGAGAGAAGAGATAAGAGTCAGATACCAATTTGATCTTTCCAGATACCAATTAGAATAAAGTAGCACGAAAGAATGAAAGAAAGTGAGATTCCCTAAATGTCCTATAGTCTCTCCCAGATAAGTACGAAGCTCATCGTACTGATTCACGAGACTCTACTAGACACACTTTTGTATTATAGACCGGGCAACCTAGGGCTCTAATACCAACTTATCACGATCCAATTTGACAAAGTCGTGCGGGCACTTACCTTTCCTGCCTAAATAAGTGAACCCTCAACCCAACGATAAGTAAGGACATAAATAATTAAATCAAGCAAGCGGAATAGAATAATTACGTAAGTCTCACAGTAATATATAATAGAAATAGTGCGAAATAAGAAAAATACCCTCGAGGTCTGTTCTGAGTCATACCAGAGCATCTAAATGAAATAATACAAGTCTGGAATATAATAATACATCAATCTGTCTATGTCTCAGAGCAGAAAAGTAAGACATAACAATAAAAGGAGTCTTCAAGGCGGCGAACGACTCGTGCTCACCCTGGAAACTCGATGCTAATGCAGAAAGAGACTATCAGCCATGGGAGACAGAGGAAGACCCAACCTGGTACTCTGCATTCATAAAATAATGCAGCAAGTGCAGATCAGTACAAAACCACAGTACTGGTAGGTATCATCGGCTGACTAAGTATAGCTAACATAATTCAGACAATAAAATAAGATAGGAAAATAAATCAACAAGTATAAGTCAAACATAATTGAAACCAAGTACACATCATCGCCTAAGTAGAGCATCTAATCCCAAATGTGACAAGTCTCAATATGTCCAATCCGAATCCAATATCACAAGTAAAAACACCAAATCATCTCAATATAAGCCGTGATGCAATGCAATGCAATAATGTATGAATGCAATGCAATGCCATGCAAATGTTGTGTACACATGTACTCCGGACAGAAATATCAACATTTTAGTAGCACAACCCAAGGTGACTTGCGAAGTCTAAGTGCCACTCGTCCCAGATCATTTCCCAACAGACAGATGAGACCCAGATCTTTACCAACGGGAGTTCTCACCGGCACCACCCTGGGGGACCCGTGATGTCCATACACTCACTTAATCCACGATGCCAAAAATAACGTCGGATATCGGACTCTCCCATCACCCTCATTTAAAAACCGAGCCCAGCTCATCACAATGTTTCATCAAGTACCAACAGTGTATCAAAGTATATCATGAAGAATGAGAATGAGTGCAATGCATGTGTCAACATCAAGTATCAACTCAATATCTCAAGTACCAACAAAGGGGTACGCCATCAACATATCAATGTCACAAGTACCAACATGGGTACGCCAACAATATCATGAAAGTCTACACAAGTCATATAGAATTTCATCCCCGTATCAACATCAACCCGTAAGATACTACAATATCACAATCAAGATGGAACAACAGATTGAAGTATCTACTAACGACACGTGGCATCAAGGCAACACAATAGAACAATCAAGTCATAAAACAACGGGGTAGCTAGCCCCAATCACGTAACAGGGCCCAACCTAAGACAATATCCAACCCAACTTCATACCCGAAGGTTTATATGCTTTCTCCGACAATATAATCTAGATATATGCTTCACTATACGAAGTCTCACCAAGGGTATGCCATAACCTACCTGGATGGCCGAACAGCAAACACCATTAATCACTCGATAACTTTTCCCTTCGGCTGAGCCTCAAGATCAAAGAAGTCTAGGGATAATCGAATTCTAGATTAGAAATCATGAAGAATAATACTAATATTGCTATCATTCAATTTAGGTCCAAGCCAACCCTAGAATTTGGGGAAATGGGGCCACAAGGGCAAAACGGAAAACTCGAGAGTAAAATATCAAATTAAACACTAGGTGATCAAAACCCATCAACCAATTGCTAAATTAACTCAAAGATTCATCCAATTTCAAAATTCAAGCAAAACCCCCAATTTTGGGTATAAAACCTAGCTTTTTTATTCACGAATACAACACTAATAATAGAAGATATATGATTAACAACTTTAGATTCATCAAAATCTAGCATAAACTCCATCAACTTCATCATTAATAAGCCTAGATATAAAATTCATCAAAACCCACTTTTAATCTTCCATTACTAAGGGCTGACAAGGAAAGGGGAATCCTTAAGATGATTAGGAACAATGAAATAGTAAGAAGGCTAGGAGAGCTTACCACTAAGAATCTTCACAATAGTTCTCAGAGAACAGACCCCAAGAGCTCTATTTTCATAATGGTATTAAATGACAGACTAATGGCTTTTAACACTTAATTAAATGAACTCACTGTCCGTCACTCGCTTTGGCGACGCTAAGGCTGCCTCAGCGATGCCGCTCCAGCGGTGCCTTGTCCGCTACAACGATCAAGACCAAATGGCTAGGACCGTTCCAGCGGTAGGGTGACCGCTCTAGTGGTACCGCTGCCGCAGTGCTGGTACCGCCAAAGCGCGCACCAGACACTAGGATTTACCCAAGTTTTCACACTTCAATCCGACTTTTTGACTAATTCTCGAGGCCATCTGCTCACATTCCACATTCATAGACACACATAAAAACACACTACGAACGCGCTCGTGGCCTCAAAATTCCTAACGGTGGTCTCGTTAACCGAGTCAACCCTCGATACCTTAATTCTAAATTCCCAACCCAAGTTTCAAAATGCATCCGAGTGCATTGGAAACCAAACTAGATATACACACAAGATCTAAATGACCATCCGGACCTCTCGGAATCCATGAATTTTCAAAAACAAATCGTTCACCCAAAAGTCAACTTTGGATCAACTCTTTTTTGCTTAAGCTCATATTTCAAAAAAAAGTCACCTGAATCAAGTCTAGACACCTTGGGAAGCGTGCCAACGGTCCATTTGGGTCAAAAGTGAACTAACCAAGCTCAAAAAGAGGCGAAAATGCTGGAAAGACTATAACCATCACTCGTCCTCGAGCGAAGAAGAGAAAAGAACGGGGAAATACCTAAATCAGTGAATAACTGGGGATATCGGCTACGCATGTCGAACTCAATCTCCTAAGTATCCTCCTCAACAGGACGGTGCTTTCATTTCACCTTCACAGAAGCAATCTCTTTCGACCTCAACTTTCGAACCTGCCTATCCAAGATCGCAATAGGCTCCTCCTCATAAGTTAAATTCTCATCAAGTAATATAGAATTCCAACGACCAATACAGGTACCGTCGGCATGGTACTTCTTCAGCATCGAAACATGAAAAACCAGGTGAACTCCTGCCAAGCCTGGTGGCAATGCCAACTCATAAGCTACATCACCCACATGGTCAACAATTTCAAATGGACCAATATACCTGAGGCTCAACTTGCCCCTCTTCGCGAACTTTATAACACCCTTCATGGGTGAAACCTTCAATAGAACCTCGTCACCAATAGCAAACTCTAAATCTCGGGCTTTCCGGTCAGCAAACATCTTCTGCCGACTCTGAGCTGCAAAAAGCATGGCCTGAATGACTCTAACTCTATTAAGGGACTCTCTCAACAGATTCGTACCTCAAGGTCGAGCCTCAAACCATCAAATCAGCCAACCAAAGATCTACATCTCCTACAATATAAAGCCTGAAAAGGCACCATGCTAATACTCGAATGATAATTGTGATTGTACGCAAACTCTACTAATGGTAAGTGTTGATCCCAATGACCGCCAAAATCAACAACACATGCTCTCAATATGTCCTCAAGCACCTAGATGGTCCGCTTGAACTGGCCATCGATCTGGGGATAAAAAGCTGTACTGAGATCCAATCGGGTACCCAACTCCTTATGAAATGCCCTCCAAAATTTAAAAGTGAAGATAGTACCCCGATTATATACAACAGAAATGGGAACCCCATGCAATCTCATAATATCCCGAATGTACAACTTGGCTAACTTCTCCACGGTATAGGAAACCTGAACTGGAACAAAGTGAGCAGACTTATTCAACCAATCAACTATCACCGAAATAGAGTCAAACTTGCCCAGGGTCTATGGAAGACCCACAACAAAATGCATGGTTATCCTCTCCCACTTCCACTCGGGAATGAGCATCCTCTAAAGTACACCGTCGGGCTACTGGTGCTCATACTTTACCTACTGACAATTGCCACACTTAGCCAGGAAATCAACTATATTTCTCTTCATCCGACGCCACCAATAGTGTTGTCTCAAATCACGGTACATCTTAGTCGCCCCGGATGAGTGGAATGGCGAGAGCGATGAGCCTCAGACAAGATCAACTGAATCAAATCACCAACACGAGGAACGCACACGCATCTCTTAATCCTCAAAATGCGTTCAGAATCAATCACAGCCTCATTGGCCTCACCCCTCAAAATTCTACTCAAATCTTGCTCAATTGAGCATCCTCAAATTGATGAGTCCTGATTCGATCCAATAAGGATGACCTCGCCTCTATGCAAGCCAAAATCCTACCCGGGGATGAAATATCAAGGCAAACGAAACTATTGGCCAGAGTCTGAACCTCCATGGCCAACAGACGCTCCGAAACAATCTATCGAGCTAAACTCTCCATACTCGCTGCCTTGCGACTCAAGGCATCAGCCATAACATTGGATTTCCCGGGATCATAAAGAATAGATATGTCATAGTCCTTCAGGAGCTCCATCCATCGACGCTGCCTAGAATTACGATATGCCTGGGTAAACACATGATGAAGACTACGTTGATCCGAGAAAACCTTATAATGGACACCGTACAAATAATGCCTCCAAATATTCAAAGTGAAGACCACGGCCAACAACTCCAAATCATGGGTAGGGCAATTCTTCTCATGAATTTTCAACTAACGGGAAACATAAGCTATCACTCTACCCTCCTTCATCAACGCAACACCCAAACCCACACGAGAGGCATTATAATAGATCGCAAAATCCTTACATTTCATGGGTAATGCTAATATTGGAGCTGAAGTCAAAAGAAGCTTGAGCTTTTGAAAGAACTCCTCACAATCATCTGACCATTGGAAGGGAACATCCTTCTGAGTCAGTTTGGTCAAAGATGAAGCAATAGAAGCAAAACCCTTCACGAAGTGACGGTAATAGCTAGCCAAACCCATAAAACTACGAATCTCAGTAACAGTAGTGGGCCTCGCCTAAACCCTCACAGCGTCAATCTTCTGTTAGTCAACCATAATCCCATCCTTAGACACAACATGGCCCAAGAATGCCAAAGACTCCAACTAGAACTCACACTTAGAAAATTTAGCAAACAAGCTATGCTTCTTTAACAACCCAAGAACAGAACGAAAATGGCTCTCATACTCCTCTCTACTCTTGGAATATACCAAGATATCATCAATGAACACAATCATGAAAGAATCAAAGAATTTCCTAAAAATGCCATTCATTAAGGTTATAAATGCAGTCGAGGCATTAGTAAGCCCAAAAGACATTACTAGAAATTCATAGTGGCCATATCTCGTCTGAAAGCTTGTCTTCGGAATATCCTTTGCCCTGATTTTCAACTGGTGGTAGCCTGAATGCAAATCAATCTTCAAAAATACTGAAGCTTCCCGAAGCTAGTCAAACAGATCATCAATACGAGGCATAGGTGTAACGACCCGGGGTCGTTATAGTCCTTCCGGTATTTTTGCCCTTTTTCTGAGCTTGGTTAGCTCACTTTTGATTCGAGGGAACTATTGGCACGCTTCCTGAGGTGTCTAGACTGAATTTGGGAAACTTTTGTGAAATGTGAGCTTAAAGTGAAAAAGAGAGTTAACCCAAAGTTGACTTTTGGGTAAACGGACGTTATCAAAAATTCGTCAATTCTGAGAGGTCTGAATGGTCATTTATAACTTGTGTGCATATCTGGTTCGGTTTCTGATGCACTCGGATGCATTTTTTGACTTGGGTTGGAAAATAGGAATTAAGGTATCGGGGGTTGACTCAGTCAACGAGACCTCCGATGGAACTTAGGAGACCACGAGCACGTTCATAGCATATTTTTATGCGTGTCTATATGTGCGGTATGTGAACAGATGGCCTCGAAAATTAGTCAAAAAATCGGATTGAATTGTGAAACTTAGGTGGATTTCTGGTGTCTGGTGCCCGCTTAGGTGGCGGCACCAGCGGTACAGCTTGAGTGGTCACCCTGCTATTGGAGCGATCCAAGCCAATTAGGCTTGACCGCTGGAGCAGTCCCAGCATCGCCAAAGCAGGTGACGGGCAGTGAGTATAGTTAATTACGTGTTAAAAGCTTTAAGTCCCTCATTTATTACCATTACAAAAATAGAACACTTGGGATCTGTTCTTGGAGATTTTTAGTGAAGATTCTTGGTGGTAAGTTCTCCTAATCCTTTTACTATTTCATTAATCCTAATCATCTTAGAATTCCTCTTTCCTTATCAATTCCTTAGTAATGGAAGATTAAAAGTGGGTTTGGTGGTTTTGCTATCTAGGCTTATTAATGATGAAATTGGTGGAGTTTATGCTAGATTTTGATGAATCTAAGGTTACTGATTGTTTATCTTCCATTATTAGTGTTGAATTCATGAATCAAAGATTTAGGGTTTATACCCAAAATTGAGGGTTTTGCTTCAATTTTGAAATTGGGGGATTTCATGAGCTAATTTAGCAATTAGTTGTTGGGTTATGATTATTGTTGTTGGTACTTGTGATACTGAGCATGATTATTGATGTTGATACATGCATTGGACGCACTCTTATTCTTCATGATATACTGTTGAGACATTGTTGGTACTTGATGAAGCACTATGATGAGCTGGGCTCGGTTTTAAAATGAGAGGGACGTGAGAGTCCAATATTCGATGTATGTTGCGAAATTGTTGATTGAGTGAGTGTATGAACTCCGCGGGTCCACCAGGGTGGTGCCGGTGAGAACCTCCGGTGGGCAAAGATCCGGGGTCTCATTTGTCTGTTGGGCAAAGATTCGAGATGAGTGGAACTTAGATTTCGTGAGTCGCCTTGGGTTGTGCTACCGAGATGTCGATATTTCTATCCGGAGTACATGTGTCCATAACATTTGCATCGAATTGCACTGCATCCATACATTAGTGCATTGCATTGCATCACGACTTGCATTGAGATGTTTTGGTGTTTTACTTGTGATGTTGGATTCAGATTTGATAAATTGAGACTTGACACATTTGGGATTAGATGCTCTATTTAGGCGATGATGTGTGCTTGGCTTCGATTATGTTTGACTTATACTTGTTGTTTTACCTGCCTATCTTACTTTATTGTCTGAATTATGTTAGCTATGCGTAATCGGCCGATGATACCTACCAGTACCGTTGTTTTGTACTGACCTGCACTTGCTGCATTTCCTTATGAATTCAGAGTATCAGGTTGGGTCTACTTGCATCTCTCGTGGTTGATCGTCGACATCAGCATTGTTGCGAGTTTCCATGGTGAGCACGAGACGTTCGCTTCCTTGAAGACAGATTTATGTATTATTACTCCATACTTGTATATTTTCATAGATGCTCTTGTATGACTTAGATCAGACCCTGGGAGTATATTTCCTTATTCTGCACTATTTTATTATATATCATTGTGAGGCTTACGTATTTATTCTTTTCCGCTTGCTTGATTTATTATTCATGTCTTTCGTTATCGTTGGGTTGAGGATTCGCTTATCGAGGTAGGAAAGGTAAGTGCCCGTACGACTTAAGTCAAAATGGGTCATGACAAGTTGGTATCAGAGCCTTAGGTTTCTCGATCTACAATACAAGAGCGTGTCTAGTAGAGTCTCGTGGATCGATACGATAATCTCCGCACTTATCTGCGAGAGGTTATAGGATATTTAGGAAATCTCACTTTCTTTCATTCTTGCGTGTTACTTTATTCTAATTGGTATCTCGAAAGATCAAATTGGTATCTGACACTTATCTCTTCTCTCATAGATGGGGAGGACTCGAGCTACTATGGTCTGAGGCCAGGTACCAGAGCCCGCAGCTACGACTGGTACCCTAGGGCGAGCGACAGCCAGAAGGCACGCCAAAGCTAGAGGCCGCGGGGCTACCCCAACTAGGGGCAGGGCTCTTGCGGTAGCACAGTGAGAGAGATCTCTATCTCCAAAGCCCGAGGATGTGGCTCCAGCATGGACACAACCTGAGGTTACTTCTAATTAGGCCATGCAGGATACTATGTCTAGGGTTCTACTTTATCTTGATGCCCAGCAGGAGACCGCCGGTGGTACTACTCCTAGCGGAGATTCACAGACCAGAGTTGGGGCGCAGACCCCTGAGTTGGGACCTACTCGGGTAGCACATCTCGCTGCAGCTATGGCTCCTTACATTGATATGATACCCACTCCTGGTGATGATCTTAGGCCCATAGAGGGCGCTGTTATGACCGTGTCCGATCAGGAACTTGTTGGGAGATTCAGAAAGTTAGAACCGCCGAGGTTTTCTAGTACTTTCTTTAAGGATGCTTATGAGTTCATTCTAGATATGCATGAGTTGCTATATCGGATGGGGATCGTGGAGACCCATAGGGTTGACTATGTGTCCTAATAGTTTTGCGGCGACGCGAAGACTTGTTGGAGGTATTTTGTGGCTTGCAGACCTGAGGGTTCCCCTCCCCTGATTTGGACTCAGATCTACTGGGCCTTTCTTGAGATGTATGTGCCCCGATCTTTGAGAGAGGCTCATAGAGAGGATTTTCTACATCTTGACCAGAGGGATATGTCTTTGGAGACCCATGTGACCCGATTTGTATATCTAGATCGTTATTCCACTCCTTTGATCCCTTTCTGAGGCCGACAGGATCAGGTTTTTTGTTGGTGGGCTAGTCGACTCTCTACAGATTCCTTGCCTTCAGATGGAGGCTATGAGGACTTCCTTCCAGTCCACTATCGAGCATGCTTCTATGGTTCAGGGTGCTAAGGCCCGTACATTTGGTTGTAGTGACAAAAGACTGCGTTAGACTGGAGTTATGGTGGTTCTAGTTTGAGAGGCGCCGGTCAGTCTTCTAGCCGTATTAGCCATATTCTGGTCGTCCTGTGCATTCAGCTTTACAGGCTTTCCCTAGTGAGCTACCCAGGCAGATAGCTCCAGAGAATTCATTTTCTAGACCAGTAGACAGGGTTGCTTCATTCGGGTCCTCAGCTTCAGTGTATCAGCCTTCGTCTCATTTTACCTGTTATTCTTGTGAAGAGGTTGGGCATGTTTCTAGGAGATGTCCGCGACCCAGGAGAGATTATCAGCCACAGAGGACTCCGACATCATCTGGTGGTCGAGGTGGTGCTTCTCATAGGGGCGGTGCTCAGTCAGGTCGCGGTAGTTCTCATGGTTCGAGAGGTGGATTCCAGGAAGTTAGAGGTGGATCTCAGACAATTAGAGGTGGTTCCCAGAGTGCTGAAGGAGGATCTCAGACTGGATATGGTGGTGCCTATTGTTACTCGTTTCCGGGTAGGCCTGAGGCAGAAGCCTCAGATGCTATGATTTCAGATACCATTTATGTCCGTCATAGAGCAGCATCTGTGTTATTTGATCCTAGATCCACCTATTCGTATGTATCTGCATTTTATGCCTTTGGTTGGGATTTGCCTTGTGATAGCATAGTTATACCTGTTCATGTGTCTACTCCAATCGGATATTCTGCAATTGTCAATCGAGTTTACCGATCTTGTTTGGTTACTTTTATGGGGTACAACACTTTGGTAGATTTGATGATTCTCGATATGGTGGACTTTGATATTATATTGGGGATGTCCTGGCTTTCTCCTTATCACGCGATATTGGACTGTCACACCAAGACAGTCACCTTAGCCATGCCGGGCATTCCTAGACTTGAGTAGAGGGGTACTCCTAGTCCCGCTCCGAAGAAGATCATTTCTTTCCTTCAGGTGAAGAAATTATTCAATAAGGGGTTTTTAGCCTATTTGGCTCATGTTCGTGATACAACTGTTGCATCTCCACCCCTTGAGTATATTCCTATTGTCAGCGAGTTCGCGGAGGTATTCCCGTCGAATTTTTTGGGTATGCCACCTGATCATGACATTGATTTCTGTATTGACTTAGACCCGGGCACTCGCCCTATTTCTATTCCGCCATATCAGATGGCACCTGTCGAGTTGAGGGAGCTTAAGGAGTAGTTACATGATTTATTGAGCAAGAGGTTCATTAGATCGAGTGTCTTGGGGTGCCCCTGTGTTATTTGTGAAGAAGAAAGATGGGACCATGAGGATGTGCCTTGATCATCGCCAGCTGAACAAAGTTACTATTCAGAACAAGTACCTTATGCCTTGTATTGATGATCTTTTTGACCAGCTTAAGGGTGCTTCGGTGTTTTCAAAGATTGATTTGCGTTCAGGCTACCACCAGTTGATGATCAGGGCGGAGGATATTCCGAAGACAGCCTTTCAGATGAGATATGGACACTATGAGTTTTTGGTGATGTTTTTTGGGCTCACCAATGCCCCGGCTGCATTTATGACTTTGATAAATGACATCTTTAGGCCATTCCTTGATTCCTTCGTGATTGTGTTCATTGATGATATCTTGGTCTATTCCAAGAGTAGAGAGGAGCATGAGAGTCATCTTCGTTCTGTTCTTGGGTTGTTGAAGAAGCATAGCCTGTTTGCTAAGTTTTCTAAGTGTGAGTTCTGGTTGGAGTCTGTGGCATTCTTGGGCCATGTTGTGTCTAAGGATGGGATAATGGTTGACCCACAGAAGATTGAGGCTATGAGGGGCTGGGCGAGGCCCACTACTGTTACTGAGATTCGTAGTTTTGTGGGTTTGGCCAGTTATTACCGTCGCTTCGTGAAGGATTTTGCTGCTATTGCTTCATCTTTGACCAGATTGACTTAGAAGGAGGTTCCCTTCCAGTGGTCCGATGATTGTGTGGAGAGCTTTCAAAAGCTCAAGCTTCTTTTAACTACAACACCGATCTTAGCATTACTCGTGGAGGGTAAGAATTTTGCGGTTTATTGTGATGCCTTTCGTGTGGGTTTGGGTGCTATATTGATGCAGGAGGGTAGAGTGATAGCTTATGCTTCCCGTCAATTGAAGATTCATGAGAAGAATTACCCTACCTATGATTTAGAGTTATTGTTGTAGTCTTCGCTTTAAAGATTTGGAGGCATTATTTGTACGGTGTTCATTGTGAGGTTTTCACTGATCACTGTAGTCTTCAGCATGTGTTTACCCAGAGAGATCTTAATTCCAGGCAGCGCAGATGGATGGAGCTCCTGAAGGACTATGACATCTCTATTCTGTACCATCCCGGGAAAGCCAATGTGGTAGCTGATGCCTTGAGTCGCAAGGCAGTGAGTATGGGGAGTTTAGCTCGATTGATTGTTTTCGAGCGTCCGTTGGACATGAAGGTACAAACTCTGGCCAACAGTTTCGTTCGCCTTGATATTTCAACCTCAGGAAGGATTTTGGCTTGTGTAGAGGTGAGGTCATCTTTATTGGACCGGATTAGGACTCATCAGTTTGAGGATGCTCAGTTGAGAATGATTCGAGATAGAGCATTGAGAGGTGAGGCAAGGAGGTCGTGGTTGATTCTGAGGGTATTTTGAAAATTAAGGGACGCATGTGTGTTCCTCGTGTTGGTGAGTTGATTCAGTGGATCTTGTCTGAGGCTCATACCTCTCGCATTCCATTCATCCAGGAGCGACTAAGATGTAATGTGATTTAAGACAACATTATTGGTGGCGTCGGATGAAGAGAGTTATAGTTAATTTCGTGGCTAAGTGTGGTAATTGTCAGCAGGTAAAGTATGAGCACCAGCGACCCGGTGGCGTGCTTTAGAGGATGCCCATTTCCATGTGGAAGTGGGAGGGGATTACCATGGATTTTGTTGTAGGTCTTCCTAAGACCTTGGGAAAGTTTCACTCTATTTAGGTGATAGTTGATTGGTTGACTAAGTCCGCTCAACCGATTATGAGATTACACGGGGTTCCTATTTTTGTTGTATCTGATCGGCGTACTATCTTCACTTCCCGATTTTGGAGGGCTTTCTATAAGGAGTTGGGTACCCGATTGGATCTCAGCACAGCTTTTTATCCCCAGACCGATGGCCAGTCCGAGAGGACCATCCAGGTGCTCGAGGACATGTTGAGAGCGTGTGTTATTGATTTTAGTAGTCATTGGGATCATCACTTACCATTGGTAAAGTTTGCGTACAATAAAAATTATCATTCGAGCATTGGCATGGCGCCTTTTAAGGCGTTATATGGTAGGAGATGTAGATCTTCGGTTGGTTGGTTTGATGGGTTCAAGGATTGACCTTGGAGTACGGATCTGTTGAGGGAGTCCCTTAATAGAGTGAGAGTTATTCAGGCTAAGCATTTGGCAGCTCAGAGTTGGCAAAAGATATATGCAGACCGGAAGGTCCGAGATTTAAAGGTTGTTTTTTGTGATCAAGTTCTATTTAAGGTTTCACCCATGAAGGGTGTTAAGTGGTTTGGTAAGAGGGGCAAGTTGAGCCCTATGTATATTGGTCCATTTGAGATTATTGCCCGTGTGGGTGATATAGCTGATGAGTTGGGGTTGCCGCCAGGCTTGGCAGGAGTTCATCCGATTTTTCATGTTTCGACGCTGAAGAAGTACCATGCTGACGGTACCTACATTTTTCGTTGGGATTCTATGTTACTTGATGAGAATTTGACTTAGGAGGAGGAGCCTATCGTGATCTTGGATAGGCAGGTTCGAAAGTTGAGGTTGAAAGAGACTGCTTCTGTGAAGGTCCAATGGAAGCACTGTACTGTTGCGGAGGCTACTTCGGAGACCGAGTCCGACATGCGTAGCCAATATCCCCAGTTATTCACTGATTCAGGTATTTCCCGCTCTTTTTCTCTTAATGGCTCGAGGAAGAGCGATGGTTCAATTGGTATCTGATGTAACGACCAAACCTTTTCGGCATTTTTGCCCTTTTTCCAAGCTTGGTTAGCACACTTTTGACCCGAGGGAACCGTTGGCACGCTTCCCGAGGTGTCTAGATCCGATTCGGGCAACTTATGTGAAATATGGGCTTAAAGTGAAAAAGAGTTGACCCAATGTTGACTTTTGGGTAAACGAACCTTTTTCGAAAATTCATCAATTCCGAGAGGTCCGGATGGTCATTTAGAACTTGTGTGTATATCTGGTTCGGTTGCCAATGCACTCGGATGGATTTTGGGACTTGGGTTGGGAAATGGAAATTAAGGTATCGGGGTTGACTCGGTCAACGAGACCTCCGTTGGGAATTCTGAGGCCACGAGCGTGTTCGTAGCTTATTTTCATGTGTCTCTATGTGTGTGGTATGTGAGCAGATGGCCTCGGGAATTTGTTGGAAAATCGGATTGAATTGTGAAACTTGGGTGGATTTCTAGTATCTGGTGCCCGCTTTGGCGGCACCAGCACCGCGGCAGCGGTACTGCTAGAGCGGTCACCCTGCCGCTGCAGTGTTGACACCTAATTTTCACCTCATAAGACGCGTATTTTGATTTTCAAATTTCCAAAGTCCGAGACGGAGTAAGGATGCACCCTTAAAATTTAAAATTTTAAAAATCCCGTGAAGATTGCAAAATTCGACGTTTAATTATTATCTCCTGAAATTTAACGGTTACAAGAAAATTACGAGTTATTTACTTTCATAAACAAATTTTGAAAAGAATATAAAAATCCCGCTCCGTCTAACTAGAGAAAATTGTTAATTAAAACGACGTATGAATTACGGCTCATTTTGACCGCATTTTTCACATTTTTAAAGATTGCTCGGAACAATGTCAGCATTGGGCTCGTATTAAAGCTCGTATTTTAAAACTACTTATTATAAATCTTGTTTTCATCAAAAATTATTTTACGAGGGAATTTTAGACGAATATGTTTTAGGAGGATGCATTTTAATTTTAAAAAATGGGTATAATGTTTTGAAAAAAAAGGGTATTTTATTAAAGGAGGGGTTTTAATATTACCCCTCCCCTTTTATTTTCATTTTTACGCCTTTCTCTAACCCTAGCTGTTCATCTCCTCTCTCTTGGGAGAGAAAGTAGAGGCGGTGCTAGGGTTTCTACCATAAGCCACCATTCCACCACCATTCCTCCACCATTTTTGAGCCATTGTTGGGTATTTCCCTACCATCTCTCATGGTGTGGGATGCCCTGGGCGGAGCCTTGAGCTCTTAGCCATCTGGTGCCACCACACCACACATGAGAGATGGTGTTGTGGTGATTTGCTCGACACCTGGCTACAAAATTCATCCTTTGTACTGGTTTGCACGACGTGTAAAGCTTGGATTGATTTATAACGGTCCTTTTTGGATAGATTTCGAGTACAATTTGTTTGTTTGTATGATTAGGCATACGATTTGTGACTTTTGTTATTTTTGTACACTGATTCGGGTCGTTTTTGTACCTCTGGTGTACTATCACGCGTGATTTTACAATTGGTACGATTTGGATAGAATTCTTTTTTTCTTTACTGATTTTTGAATTCTGATTTGATTATTTGGAATTTGAGAGAAAATTTCGTGGATGACACTCAGTTTAGGTCGATTATACCCGTAAGGTTCTTATTTGGTGTCCTATAAATATATAGTATAGGTGACATTATAAGGGAGATGGTTTTTGAGTTCTAAAACCTCTCATTGACAACTAGGGTTCGATTGTCACATTGATCTGCCCATCGTACTGATATATTACTACTATATTACCTAAAAAATCTACTATTATTACACTATTACACTGATATTATACCGAAAATACTATTACTACTTTGAAAACTTCAAGAACAAGGGGTTGTTTAAGGTCTTTGGGTGTTGGTGTTTGAAGTTTGTGATTCAACCCCTCATTTTGATCTTTAGGTTGCCCTTCGAAAAGGTAATACTCCTATTCCACCTTATTTACTCTACTTTATGTTGTCTTTATATGTTGAAATCGGTTTATTGAAGTTTGGATTATGTTTGGTATTTTGCTGTGTTATTAACCGTTGAATAGCTTATCTATTTTATGATGATGATATTATGTAGTTTGGGGTTGTTGTTAGTTGATATTGGTGTTTGAAAATGGTTTAAAATGAGGAGAAGGGTCTATTTTAGCTTATAGTTTACTGTTACATTGGATTTTCTGAGATATGAACTTGTCATGTGATTTTTCTGTGAAGTTTAGTGTTGTATTGAAGGATATTAAGGTGGTTCTTCTCTGATCCTTGTTGTGTTGTTACTGTTTCATTAGATTCTGAAGTTCTTTCGTTTGTGGTAGCTTTTGGTCTCTTGAATTTGATCATCTTAGTTACTGATTCTAGTTTAAAGACTAGAGATTGATACTTGCTTATTATAGCTTAGAGTTTAAGAAATGAGTTTTAACGGTCAAAAAGTTTAAAAAATGGTTTTTTGAAAATAAGTCCTTTCATTCTTTGTTTGAAACTGTTTTTAGACCAAAAATGAGTTTGTTTTCCTTCACTTGTTGATAATGACAATAACCTGGTCCAAAAGGTGTCTTGTAATACTTTGTGTCTTTTTGAAATGACTTGAAAACCCTTAGGTATAAAACTGGATGAAAATGGTTTTGAAACATAGGTTGCTTGTGCTTTGGTATGCTTAAGTATTCCTGGAGTTTCTTGTTGTTTTAGTATATAGTAGTGTATGTTATATGTGGACTCTATAACACTCTCTAAGACTGATCTTGAGCTTAAAAAAATGATTTTTGAAAATCTGAAATATACCTTTGTTTCTCTGTGTTGATTACCTAGCTTAAACTAAAGATGTCCATGGCCTCTGCTTACTTGGCTTGTTCTATTTTGAAAACTATGGCCACTGTTTTTCCAGAAAAAATGACCTTTCCAATTTTGCCAATATAACTTGTAACTGGGACTTGAAAGGTGTTTGGAAAGTATGGAACCTATTAATGCTAAGAACTTCTAAAAGGAACCTTGATTTCTTATTCTTGCCATGTGATTTTCAAGACTATAAGAGAAGGACTTGTGTCTTGACTTTAAAATGGAATAATGGATCTGGGAAAGGGCTAGTATTGTTGGTGATTTTATCTTATTCCTATCTTGTGTCCTGTTTGCCATTTGTTTGCAGTGTCCATATAACTTGCCATTTGTGTTCTGTATCCTCCTTATACTGATATTTCTTATATCTTGCTTAATCCCTCTTGCCTAATATGATCACCTAGTAGACTAAAGTGAACCTTAAAACTGAAACCATGTTTAGGTGATCCTGTTTGTACTTGACTCACTTGGAATGTTCAGTTACTTGACTTTGTTTGTTTGTTTGAATCAAGTAATGTCTAATGAACCATTTCTTGCACCTAGGAAAGTGCCATAAACCTTTTTGTCTTAGTTTTGGAATTCTTGAAACCTGTCACTCCTCCCACTTGAAGTCTCTTTTCACTTTGTGACTTGCTATGACTGCAGTTTGAGACATATCTGCACCTAGGAAAACTTCCATGTTCCTTCTGCTGACTGAGAATTTACTGATCCTGTCTTGACTGCCCTTTATGGCCTATAAAGACCCTACTTGATCCTGCATTTGCGTTTGGACCTATCTATTTAATTCTGGAATTGAAACTAAGTTAAACCATCATTTTAAATTTTTACAGATGTTCCTATGAGACTGTTTATAGATTAAAGTGATCCTTGAATATTAATTGAGACCTCTGTGATCAAATGATAGAACTTAGACTAGGATTTAGGGACTAAGGAATATTGAGGGACTTGCATTGTGAATCTGCTTAATACCTAGACGTATTTAAGTTAAAACTGACATAAGAATGACTTTAAACTTACCTCAGAGACGTCCAGTAAAAAGGGGGATTGGGTTAGAGAAATGGTTTTTCTAGCACTTGATTTAGTTTCTTCTTGGCTAAAAATGAACTTTTGACTAGACCATTCATTGCCCTATTTTTTATTAACTACTGATTTCCTAAAAAGAACTAGAAACCAAGATTTTGAGCATGTTGATTGTGGCCTTTGCCTTGCCTTGCCTCTTTTACTTCTTAATCATGTGCTGCCTTGTCTTCCTTAATCCACCACTGTTGTTGCTATTTGTTTGCCATCTTGAAACTTGTCATGCTCTTTTTGACTTTTCTATTGCTGTCTTCTGAGTTTTAACACCTACTGTGTCTTTGCACTACTTTTCTTTGCATTGCTTGAACTCTATAGAATTCTGATTGTCTCTGAGATTAGTAATGAGACCCTAGACTTAAGATTAAGTAAACTGCAATGGTTCTTCTAAGTATAGTTGAATCACTGATTGTTTCTGTTAGTTTCTTTTGAAATTTTGAGTCTGTTAAAACCAATTAGAAATTTAGGATTAGCTAAAAAATAAGATGTTGAGAATTTTGGTTACAGTTTTAGTCCTTCTTGAAGTGGGGATTGATTGAGAATATGTATATATTGGGTATATTTGAGGGTATACAAATGTTGACTTACCTTTCCATTAGGTGGATAAAGGGTATGCCCTTCATGGGGTTTTGCTCTTTGTCTTGGTAGGTATATTGGTGGTATATTATGTATACCACAGTTTGACACTTAGAAAAATTTTAAAGAAGAAGACAGTTTTTGGGCCACAATTCTAGGCCTACTTCCTGGGCTCTCTTTATTTGTTAAAATTCAGGTTTTTGGGTGATTTATCACATATAGGCTTGGCACAATGGTGTTGTAATTCATTTTTTGGCTATGTAATAGTTATGTAGGCTTTTAATTTTGTACTTAGCTTAATTCATGAATGTATTGTAATGTCATGTATACCCGTTTGTATTTTTTGTCCACCCAAACCAGTTGGTGGGCCCCAACAGGGCCCACTAACGTATCTAGATCGAGTCAACCCATCTCTTGGAGCGTAAACTTGGAGCATACGTATTTTGAACCCGAGGTTACCCCAAATGCATAACACATTCTTATTGGGCTTGGTCGGCCCAATTCCTTATCTCTTTACTTACGAATTTTATATTTCAAATATGAGCATTTATTTTATTTATTGGAACCTTTAAAAATTATCCTATAGTTTAAGAGTTGCCAAAACTTGACTTTTCGAAAATATTACAAATTGATTCGAATAAAGAGACATGACTCATACAACTCTTTTAAAATTAATACTATTTCGCAATTTGGATGAAAACTGATCGATTTTTAAAATATGACGACTGAAATGAATATTTAAGAAATTTGTGGACTGTTTTGTGGACCTGAGGACTGATTGGGACTGAATTGGAATTTTATGGGACTGTTTGACTATTGTTAATAACTTGGATTATTTTAAAAAAAAAACTTGGAAAATTAAAATCGGCCTAAAAAATCTTAAATACGGTTAATAAACGATTAATAATAGTATGCCTTAAAACTATTTTTTACACTTAAATAAAAACTTTTAAAAGATTAAAATTTAAAACGGGTGGCTTACGTGGTGTTCTACTTAGGTTAAACGCCTTCGGGTTTTAACCTAGGTGTTCTAGTCCGAAACCCAACGCCCAATTTTGGGCAAAACTCTGCCATTTTTATTTCTTGAAAAATGTAGTATTTTTTGCATAAATGACTAACCTTTTGTTGCAGAAATCTAAAACGAAAGCAGTTTTATCAAAAAAATAATTTATATTCACAAGGCATACAATTAGAACCCGTAGGTCAACCGTATTCTACGGATCCTTAATACCGGGGTGGCTAACACCTTCCCCGGGGGATCAACAGAACCCTTACCTATATTTTGGTTCAGATTAGGTTTCTTTTAAAATTTAACCGTTTTAAATTAACCCTTTTCGAAATGATTTTCCTAATTTCCTAAAAATTAGGTACGACTCTAAAACAATATCCATTTGGTAGAAGTATATTTTTTCGTTTTTCCAGATACGATTGACAACTGTACTTTCCCGGGACACTTTCCATTTTAAATGAGGCAAGTGCGAATCTGAATAGGAAAAAATACGACCCGCTACATGGAACTGTCCAAGCTAATTGGGCTTGACTGCTGAAGCGGTTAAGGGACCGCTGGAGTGGTCCCAGCGTCACCAAAGCTGGTGACGGGCAGTGAGTATAGTTAATGAAGTGTTAAAAGCCTTAAGTCCCTCATTTATTATCATTAAGAAAATAGAACTCTTGGGATCTGTTCTTGGAGATTTTTAGTGAAGATTCTTGGTGGTAAGTTCTCCTAATCCTTTTACTATTTCATTAATCATAATCATCTTAGAATTTCTCTTTCCTTATCAATTCTTTAGTAATGGAAGATTAAAAATGGGTTTGGTGGTTTTGCTATCTAGGCTTATTAATGGTGAAATTGTTGGAGTTTATGCTAGATTTTGATTAATCTAAAGTTATTGATCGTTTATCTTCCATTATTAGTGTTGAATTCATGAATCAAAGAGTTAGGGTTTATACCCAAAAGTGGGGGTTTTGCTTCAATTTCGAAATTGGGGGATTCCATAAGCTAATTTAGCAATTAGTTGTTGGGTTATGATCGCCTAGTGCGAAATTTGATATTTTACTCCTGAATTTCTCGTTTTGACCTTGTCGGCCCCGTTTTCCCAAATTTTAGAGTTGGTTTTGACCTAAATTGAATGATAGCAGTATTAGTATCGTTCTTCATAATTTCTAATCTAGATTTCGAATATGCCTAGACTTCTTTGATATTGAGGCTCAGTGGAAGGGCAAGGCTATAGAGTGATTTGTTGGTGTTACTATTCGGCCATCCAAGTAGGTTATGGCTTACCCTTGGTGATACTTCGTATAGCGAAGCATACATTTAGATTATATCGTCGGAGAAAGCATGTAAACCTTCGCGTATGAAGTTGGGTTGGTTATTGTCTTAGGTTGCGCCCTGTTGCGTGATTGGGGCTAGCCACCCCGTTGTGTTGTGATTGATTGTTCTATTGTGTTGGCTTGATGTCACGCGTTGTTAGTAGATATTGGAATTTGCTGTTCCATCTTGATTATGATATTGTTGGCGTACCATTGTTGGTACTTGTGATTCTGATATAGTGTTGATTACCTATTGTTGGTACTTGTGATACTGAGCATGATTATTGATGTTGATACATGCATTGGACGCACTCTTATTCTTCATGATATACTGTTGAGACACTGTTGGTACTTGATGAAACACTGTGATGAGCTGGGCTCGGTTTTAATATGAGAGTGACGTGAGAGTCCAATATCCGATGTTAGTTCTGGAATCGTAGATTGAGTAAGTGCATGGACTCCGCGGGTCCCCCAGGGTGGTGCCTGTGAGAACCCCACGTGGCCAAAAATTCGGGGTCTCGTCTGTCTGTTGGGAAAAGATCTTGGACGAGTGGAACTTAGACTTCACGAGTCACCTTGGGTTACGCTGCCAAGATGTCGATATTTCCGTCCAGAGTACATGTGTACACAACATTTGCATGGTGTTGCATTGCATCCACACATTATTGCATTACATTGCATCACAGCTTACATTGAGATGTTTTGGTGTTGTACTTGTGATGTTGGATTCGGATTTGATATATTGAGACTTGACACATTTGGGATTAGATGCTCTATTTAGGCGATGACGTGTACTTGGCTTCGATTATGTTTCACTTATACTTGTTGTTTTACCTGCCTATTTTGCTTTATTGTCTGAATTATGTTACTTATGCTTAGTCAGCCGATGATGCCTACCAGTACCGTTATTTTGTACTGATCTGCACTTGGTGCATTCCTTTATGAATACACAGTATCAGGTTGGGTCTACTTCCATCGCTCGTGGCTGATCATCGTCATCAGCATTGTTGCGAGTTTCCAGGGTGAGCACGAGTCGTTCGTTGCCTTGAAGATTCTTCCTATTTTATGTTTTACTATTCCTATTCAGAGACATAGACAGATTTATGTATTATTACTCCAGACTTGTATATTTTCATAGATGCTCTTGTATGACTTGGATCAGACCCTGGGGTATTTTTCCGTATTCCGCACTATTCTATTATATATCATTGTGAGACTTACATATTTATTCTTTTCCGCTTGGTTGATTTATTATTCATGTATTTCGTTTTCGTTGGGTTGAGGGTTCGCTTACTGAGGTGGGAAAGGTAAGTGCCCGTACGACTTAAGTCAAAATGGGTCGTGACAATAGGGCACTTGTTCCGAATAGTAACCTTGTTCAGCTGGCGATAATCAATGCACATCCTCATGGTCCCATCTTTATTCTTCACAAATAACACAGGAGCACCCCAAGGGGAGACACTCGGTCTAATGAACCCCTTGCTCGAGAAATCCTGTAACTGCTCCTTAAGCTAACTCAGCAAGTGCCATCCGATATGGCGGAATAGAAATTGGGTGAGTGCCCGGATCCATGTCAATACAGAAATCAATGTCGCGATCGGGTGGCATACCTTGTAGATCCAACGGGAATACCTTCGCGAACTCGCTCACAATAGAGATGGACTCAAGGGGTGGAGTTGAAACAGTCGTATCACGAATATGAGCCAGATTGGCTAAACACCCCTTATTTAATAACTTCTTCGCCTGAAGGAATGAAATGATCTTCTTCGGAGTGGGACTAAGAGTACCCTTCCACTCGAGCCTAGGAATTCTCGGCATGGTTAAGGTAACTGTCTTGGCCTGATAGTCCAATATCGCATGATAAGGAAAGAGCCAGGACATCCCCAATATAATATCAAAGTCCACCATATCGAGAATCATCAAATCTACCCAAGTGTCATACCCCATAAAAGTAATCAAACAAGACCGGTAAACTCGATCAACAATTACAGAATCTCCGATCGGAGTAGACACATGAACAGGTATATCTATGCTATCACAAGGCAAATCCCAACCAATGGCATGATATGCAGATACATATGAATAGGTGGAACCAGGATCAAATAAAACAGATGTTTCTCTATGCCTGACAGAAATGGTACCTGCAATAACAGCATTTGAGGCCTCTGCCTCGTGCCTACCCGGAAATGAGTAACAACGAGCCTCACCACGTCCAGTCTGAGATCCCCCTCTCGCACTTTGGGACCCACCTCTAGCTGCCTGGGATCCACCTCTGGAACCCTGAGAACCACCGCGGCCTTACTGAGCACCGCCTCTCTGAGAAGCACCACCTCGACCACCAGACGATGTCGGAGTCCTCTATGGCTGATAATCCCGTCTGGGTCGGGAACACTTCCTAGCAATATGTCCAACCTCTCCACATGAAAAGCAGATCAGAAGGGACGAAGGCTGATAAACTAAAGCTGAGGACCCAGATAAAACAACCCTGTCTACTGGTCTGAAAACGAACTCTCAAGAGCTCTCTGTCTGGGTGGCTCACTGGGGGAAGCCTGTAAAGCTGAATGCACAGGACGACAGGAATATGGCTGATGCAGCCTAGAAGACTGATGGGCGCCTCTCGGACTAGAACCACCATAGCTCCCAGTCTGACGCGGTCTCTTGTCACCACCACTAAATGCACGGGCCTTAGCGCCCTCAACCATAGAAGCATGCTCGATGATGGACTAGAAGGAAGCCCCTATAGCCTCCATCTGAAGGCAAGGAATCTGTACAGAGCCGACTATCCCACAACCAAAAAAAACATAATCCTGTCGGCCTCAATAGGTATCAAAGGAGTGGAATAATAGGCCAGATATAGAAAGCGGGTCACATAGGTCTCCAAAGACATACCCCTGTGCTCAAGATGTAGAAAGTCCTCCCTACGCGCCTCTCTCAAAGATCGGGGCACATACTTCTCAAGGAAGGCTTGGTAGAACTGAGTCCAAGTCAGGGGAGGGAAACCCTCAGGTCTACAAGCCATAACATACCTCTACCAGGTCTTCGCGTCGACGCGAAACTGGTACGACACATAGTCAACCCCATGGGTCTCCATGATCCCCATCCGGTGTAGCAACTCATGCATATCTAGAATGAACTCATAAGTGTCCTCATAAGAAGTACCCGAAAACCTCGGCGGCTCTAACTTCCTGAACCTCCCAACCAGATCCTGATCAGAGACGGTCATAACAGTACCCTCCATGGGCCTAAGATCATCAGCAGGAGCGACTATCGCATCAACATGGGGAGCCATAGCTGCAACGGGGTGTGCTACCCGAGTATGTCCCTGCTCAGGGGTCTGCGCCCCAACTCTGGTCTGTGAACCTCCGCCTGGAGTAGTAACACTAGCGGCCGCCTATTGGGTATCAAGATGAAGTAAAACCCTGGACATAGTATCCTGCACGTCCTGATAAGAAGTACCCTCAGGGTGTGTCTGTGCTAGGGTCACCTCCTTAGGCTCTGGAGACGGAGATCTCTCTAGCCGCTGTCCTACTGCAGGAGCCCTGCCCCTGGCTGGGGAATCCCCGCGGCCTCTAGCTCTGCCGCACCCATGGGTGCCAGCCGTAGCTGTCGGCTCTGGCACCTGACCTCAGGCCATAGTAGCTCGAGCCCTTACCATCTGTGAGAGAAGAGATAAGAGTCAGATACCAATTTGATCTTTCTAGATACCAATTAGAATAAAGTACCACGAAAGAATGCAAGTAAATGAGATTTCGTAAATGTCCTATAGCCTCTCGCAGATAAGTACAGAGCTCATCGTACCGATCCACGAGACTTTACTAGACATGCTCTTGTATTATAAATTGGGTAACCTAGGGCTCTAATACCAACTTGTCACGACCTAATTTAATTAAGTCATGCGGGCAATTTCTTTTCCCACCTTAGTAAGAGAACCCTCAACCTAACGATAAGTAAGGACATAAATAATTAAATCAAGCAAGCGGAATAGAATATTTACGTAAGTCGTATGATAATATATAATAGAAATAGTGCGGAATAAGGAAAATACCCCCAAGGTCTGGTCTGAGTCATACAAGAGCATCTAAATGAAATAATACAAGTCTGGAATATAATAATACATCAATCGGTCTACGTCTCAGAGTAGAAAAGTAAGGCATAATAATAAGAGAAGTCTTCAAGGCGGCGAATGACTCGTGCTCACCGTGGAAACTCGATGCTAATGCTGAAGGCGACTATCAGCCACGGGAGACGGAGGAAGCCCCAACCTGGTACTCTGCATTCATAAAAGAATGCAGCAAGTGCAGATCAGTACAAAACAACAGTACTAGTAGGTATCATATGACGACTAAGTATAGGTAACATAATTCAGACAATAAAGCAAGATAGGCAGATAAATCAACAAGTATAAGTCAAACATAATCGAAACCAAGTACACGTCATCGCCTAAGTAGAGCATCTAATCCAAATGTGCCAAGTCTCAATATGTCTATTCTGAATCCAATATCACAAGTAAAAACACCAAATCATCTCAATGTAAGCCGTGATGCAATGCAATGCAATAATGTATGAATGCAATGCATTGCATTGCCATGCCAATAATGTGTACACATGTACTCCGGACAGAAATATCGACATCTTGGTAGCACTGGACAAGGTGACTCGTGAAGTATAAGTGCCACGCGTCCCGGATCTTTGCCCAACAGACAGATGAGACCCGGATCTTTGCCCACGAGAGTTCTCACCGACACCACCTTGGGGGACCTGCAAAGTCCATGCACTCACTCAATCCACGACTCCAGAACTAACATCGGATATCGGACTCTCCCAACACCCTCATTTAAAAATCGTGCCCAGCTCATCACAGTGTTTCATCAAGTACCACCAGAGTATCAACAGTATATCATGAAGAATGAGAATGAGTGCAATGTATGTGTCAACATCAAGAATCAACTCAATATCTCAAGTACCAACAAAGGGGTACGCCATCAACATATCAATGTCACAAATACCAATATGGGTACGCCAACAATATCATGAAAGTCTACATAAGTCATATAGAATTTTATCCTCGTATCAACATTAACCCGTAAGATACTACAATATCACAATCAAGACGAAACAACAGATTCTAGTATCTACTAACAATACGTTACATCAAGCTAGCATAATAGAATAATCAAGTCACAGCACAACGGGGTGGCTAGCCCCAATCACGTAACAGGGCCCAACCTAACACAATATCCAACCCAACTTCATACCAGAAGGTTTACATGCTTTCTCTGATAATATAATCTAGATATATGCTTCAGTATATGAAGTCTCACCAAGGGCAAGCCATAACCTACCTGGATGGCCGAACAGCAAACACCAACAATCACTCAATAGCCTTGCCCTTCCGCTGAGCCTCTAGATCAAAGAAGTCTAGGCATAATCAAATTCTAGATTAGAAATCATGAAGAACGATACTAATGTTGCTATTATTCAATTTAGGTCCAAATCAACCCTAGAATTTGGGAAAACGGGACCCACAAGGGGAAAACGAGAAACTCGGGGATAAAATATCAAATTAAACACTAGGTGATCAAAGCCCATTAACCAATTGCTAAACAACTCAAAGATTCATCCAATTTCGAAATTCAAGCAAAACCCCGATTTTGGGTATAAACCCTAACTCTTTGATTCAAGAATTCAACACTAATAATGGAAGATATATGATTAACAACCATAGATTCATCAAAATCTAGCATAAACTCCATCAATTTCATCATTAATAAGCCTAGATATAAAATCCATCAAAACCCACTTTTAATCTTCCATTACTAGGGCTAACAAGGAAAGGGGAATCTTTAAGATGATTAGGAACAATAAAGTAGTAAGACGGTTTGGGGAGCTTACCACCAAGAATCTTCACAATAACTCTCCAAGAACGGACCCCAAGAGCTCTATTTTCGTAATGGTATTAAATGAGACTAATGGATTTTAATACTTCATTAAACGAACTCACTGCCCGTCACCCCCTTTGGCGACACTAAGGCTACCCAGCGGTGCCTTGACCGCTACAACGGTCAACCCCAAATGGCCAGGACCGCTCTATCGACAGGGTGACCGCTCCAGCGGTACCGCTACCGCGGTGCTGGTGCCGCCAAAGGGGGCACCAGACACCAGGATCTGCCTAAGTTTTCACACTTCAATCCGATTTTTTGACTAATTTTCGAGGCCATCTGCTCACATACCACATACATAGACACACATAAAAACACGCTACGAACGCGTTCATGGCCTCGAAATTCCCAACGGAGGTCTCGTTGACCGAGTCGACCCCCGATACCTTAATTCCAAATTCCCAACCTAAGCCTCAAAATACATCTGTGTGCATTGGGAATCGAACCAGATATACACACAAGTTCTAAATGACCATTCGGACCTCTCAGAATTGACGGATTTTTAAAAAAGATCCGTTTACCCAAAAGTCAACTATGGTTCAACTCTTTTGCGCTTAAGCTCATATTTAATAAAAAGTCGCTTGAATCAATTCTAGACACCTCAGGAAATGTGCCAACGGTCCCCTCGGGTTAAAAGTGAGCTAACCAAGCTCATAAACGGGCAAAAATGCCAAAAAGACTATAACGACCAAACGGGTTGTTACACATTGGCTAGCTATGCCTCGATGATACTTCCCACTGAGGCTGAGAGAGTGTGGAGGTTTGCTAAGGGGTTGATTATTCTAATTCGTATGGGACTTTCTCATGTTGTTGCTTGTGGGATTTCATTTCAGGAGGTGGTAGACGCCAATAATTTAGAGAATATTCAACGTGAGGGATTTAAGCAGCGGGATGGCAAGACGACCCATCATTTCGGCGGTTGTAGCAGTGCTCTACCTAGGAGATGAGGTTATGCAGGGAGGGGTTATCACCCTCAGACTAGCAGACCCATTCATGCATCTATGCCATGTTACACCACGTAGTTTCGTCCGTTGAGATTCATTAGGAGTTAGTTGTCCTAATCGTGGATACCGGAGTTACCTTAGGATATATGAGATTATATATATTATCTTGTACTATGGTTATGGGGGTTTAAGCCCATGAAATAAGCTATGGAAGGATTTAAGAACAAGTAAATTAAGGAATGAAGTTTGTCGGAACTTTGGAAAACTTGGCAAACCTTTTGGACATGATTTTGGTCAAAATTGGGGATGATATATCTCCTAGACTATGAGAAGTTTTAGTGTGCTTCTTTTATCCAAATTGAAGTTCATCGAGTCTAGTCTCCAACGCAACAAACCGTTCGTTAATATGACATCAGAGTAAAAAGTTATGGGTGTTTCAAGACAGATTGTCTGAGCAGAAAATTTTGATGGACCGTTTGACGCCCCGCAGGAATTTTGACGGACCGTAATTTCTGCGTCCCGTCAAATTGCACTAGCCCAGCGTAAAATGGTTACAGTGAACCATATTTGACTGGGTAGTTGTACGGACCATTTTGACGGTCCGTTAACGGCCCGTCAAAATGGGCGCAGAATTGCCCGACGGGATTTTAAGTTACGCTTTATATATTTCACTCCACTTCATTTGGACATTTTATTTTACCAAATTAGATCCAAAATCTCTCTAAAAACCCTCTCTTCAACTCCATAAACTAATCCAAGCTAAAATCCAAGGGAGATTAAATATCAAGAGGCAAGAATCAAGATACCCATGTGTTAGAAGTCTTGCTAGGGTTAGTAGACTCCAAGAATTCTTTGGATATTGAAGCTAGGGTGTTCATATAAGTTGATATCTTGCTCCAAAGCTCATTCTTATGAGATAAAAGGTTAGTTTTCATACTTATTACATGTTATCAAGAATGTTTAGTTGTTGAACAACTTGATTAGAAGGAGAAAGCAGAAGATGAGTTGTAAATGTAGCTTTTATGATGTTTATGAGTAGTAAACTAAATTGAGTCATGATTCTTAGTATGATATGGATATAATCATGTTATGGGAGGTGATAATGGTGATGAAGAAGCATTATATGAAAATGTGCTAAAATGAGTGCGAAGTTGTTGGCATAAGTTGAACATAAGGATGAATTTTGGAGGCTTAATGTAATGTGATTACTTGATTATGATATTGCGATAGTATTATGGATGTTTGGGAGTTGTTTTGGGATATATTGGAAGTTGACGAAATAGGGGAAATGCTGCCCAATTTTCATTAGAACATGAATTATCCTAGTTTGAATTGAAGAGTATCATTAAGGCTTAACCATGGTATGAATCCTTCTAAATGTAGATTATTCAAGCTTGAACGGTGAACGCTAGATAATTAAGAAGTCGAAGAGGTATGTAAGGCTAACCCTTCTTTCATTAAGGCATGGTTCCCTTGCTATATGTATCCTTTCCTGAGTTCCATAATGTCTTCCAATTGACTCTATCTCTAAGGTACAGAGCAAGGGGATAGGGCTGTTAGTGTAAGGGCCCGTTATTTTATTAGCTTGAACCCTTCGAAATTCTTCGGGTCAAAGCCGGATGAGGACCCACAAAACTTTATTGATGGGATGTTGAGGACACATCGGTTAATCCATGCTTCAGACATTGAATCGGTAGAGTTGGCATCTTATAGACTCCGGGATGTCGCGATTCATTGGTATACGGTTTGGATGGCTTCACGGGGAGTCAATGCACCTCCCCCGGTATGGCAAGAATTTGTGGATGCCTTTCTCCGACATTACTTACCTCCAGAGGTTCGGCGGGCTAGAGCGGATAAGTTCTTGAATCTTAGGCAAGGAAGTGTGAGTGCCTTAGAGTATAGTCTCCACTTCAATTCTTTGGCTAGGTATGCTCCGGCCACGGTAGCGGATATGGGTGACCGAGTGCACCGATTTGTGAGAGGCCTAGAGCCACATTTGATGGATAGGTGCTTGACTGCGTCCCTTCATGACAACATGGATATTTCACGCATTCAAGCCCATGCCCAAAATTTAGAGGAAAGCCAACAACAGCAAAGAAGTGAGCGTGAGCATGACAGAGGGTATAACAAGAGGGCTAGATCTTCGAGTCCAACAAGTGAGTTTAGAGGCGGGCCAAGACATCAGTTTTCTAGGCATTCAGAACATTCTATGACTAGTGCGCCTCCATGGTTTGCAGGCCAGAGATTTGATAGATCTACTCATTCCGGACCGATTCAGAGTTTCAGGGCTTCGGGTTCTCAATTCAGGGGTGATTCAGGTCAGGCTAGGCCACCCGTGCCACGATGTTCCCAGTGTGGAAAGTTACATTGGGGCCAGTGTCGACTAGGTTCGGAGGTTTTCTATACATGCGGTTGGCCAGGCTATATCATGCGTGATTGCCCCTCGGTTAGTAGCAGGGGTAGAGTCCAGCCTTCAGGATCGGCAGCCAGGTCTTCATCATCGATATGCCCTATGGGGCAAGGTTCACAGGCGCCGGTTGGCCATTGTAGAGGTAGAGGGAGAGCTCCTAGTTCTAGTGGTCCTCATCACTGTATTTATGCTTTGGCTGGACGCCAAGATCTTGAGTCTTCCCCCGATGTCATCACAGGTATATTATCGGTATTTTCTCATGATGTATATGCTTTGATAGATCCGAGCTCCACGTTTTCATATATTACTCCATATATTGCGGGTCGATTTGGGGTCAAACCAGAATCGATCAAACCTTTTGAGGTATCTACACCCGTTGGTGAACCGGTAATAGCTAGTCAAGTATATAGAAATTGTGTAGTTGTGATTTGTGACCATCGTGCTATGGTTGATTTACATGAGTTAAAAATGGTGGACTTTGATGTTATCATGGGCATGTATTGGTTGGCTTCTTGCTATGCCAATGTTGATTATAGAATGAAAATGGTTCGCTTCCAGTTTCCGGGAGAACCAGTTTTAGAATGGAAAGGAAATGCTGCGTCCCCGAAATGTAGGTTTATTTCCTATCTCAAGGCAAGGAAAATGATTGCAAAAGGTTGTATTTACCATCTAGTTTGGGTTCAAGATGTAGAAGCTAAATCGCCAACTCTTTAGTCTGTCCCAGTGGTGAATGAGTTTCCGGATGTATTCCCGGAAGAGCTTCCAGGTCTCCTTCCCGAACGGGATATTGATTTTGCTATTGATGTGCTACCGGACACAAAACCCATATCCATTCCTCCTTACAGGATGGCTCCCGCGGAGTTAAAGGAGTTGAAGGAACAATTGAAGGACTTGCTTGAAAAAGGTTTTATTAGGCCTAGTTCTTCCCCGTGGGAGCACCCGTGTTGTTTGTGAGAAATAAAGATGGCTTCTTGCGAATGTGCATTGACTATCGACAGCTAAATAAGGTGACAATCAAGAATAAATATCCGCTTCCAAGGATTGATGATTTATTTGACCAATTGTAAGGTGCCAAATGGTTTTTAAAGATAGATTTGAGATCCGGGTATCATCAAGTGCGAGTTAGGGAGAAAGATATTCCTAAGACAGCCTTCAGAACCAGATACGGCCATTTTGAGTTCCGGGTAATGTCATTCGGGCTAACTAATGCACCGGCAGTATTTATGGATTTGATGAACAATGTGTTCAGGCCCTTCTTAGACTTATTTGTGATTGTGTTCATCGATGATATTCTGGTATATTTTAGGTCCGAGGCAGAACATGCAGATCATTTGCGTACCGTTCTTGGAGTTCTTCAAACTCGAGAGTTATTTGCCAAATTTTCTAAGTGTGAATTTTGGTTGAACTCAGTGACCTTTTTGGGGCATATTATTTCAGTCGATGGTATTCGGGTAGATACCCAAAAGATTGAAGCGGTGAAGACTTGGCTAAGGCCCACAACACCTATAGAGGTTCGTAGTTTTCTGGGCTTAGCAGGGTATTACAGGAGATTTGTAGAGGGCTTTTCTTCTATTTCTGCACCACTCACGAAGCTGACCCAGAAGTCAGCCAAATTTCAATGGACAGATGCTTGTGAATGTAGTTTCTAAGAGCTAAAGGATAGATTAACTTCTGCCCCAATCCTGACACTTCCAGAGGGATCGGAAGGTTATGTTGTCTATTGTGATGCTTCAGGCGTTGGGCTAGGCTGTGTGTTGATGCAACATGGTAAGGTAATTGCGTATGCTTCAAGACAGTTGCGGAAACATGAGAACAATTATCCGACCCATGATCTTGAATTGGCTGCAGTAATTCATGCATTGAAGATGTGGAGACATTATTTGTATGGCGTCCACGTTGATATTTATACAAATTATAAGAGCCTTCAGTATATCTTCAAGCAGAAAGAACTGAATTTACGGCAATGGCGATGGTTGGAATTGTTGAAGGATTATGATGTTAACATCTTATATCATCCCGGGAAGGCAAACGTTGTGGCTGATACTCTTAGCCGTTGATCCATGGGAAGTTTATGTGATGTCCATCCAGAGAAAAGAGAGATAGCTCGTGAGCTCCAGCAGTTAGCTAGCCTAGGAGTTCGAGTAGTAGACTCAGGCAGTATAGGAGCTATCATTCAAAATGCAGCGGTATCGTCACTAGTAGTGGAAGTGAAAGAGCGTCAATACGAAGATCCCATGCTAATTCATTACATAAATACCCTCCCTCAGAAGGAGAAGTCATCATTTAAGATTTCTGGAGATGGAGTTCTCCGATGCCGAGGCAGGTTATGTGTTCCTGATGTTGTAGGATTACGCCACCAAATATTGAGGGAAGCCCATTGTTCCCATTATTTTGTTCACCCAGGAGCAACGAAAATGTATCATGACCTTAAATCTATATATTGGTGGAATGGGATGAAGAAAGATATAGCGGAATTCGTAGCTCAATGTCCTAATTGTCAGCAAGTGAAAATTGAGCACCAAAAGTCGGGTGGATTGTTGCAAGCTATGGAAATTCCAACTTGGAAATAGGAAGTAATTAACATGAACTTCATTACAGGCTTACCCCATTCTCGACGAAATTATGATTCTATATGGGTGATTATGGATAGACTTACGAAGTCAGCTCATTTCTTACCAGTCATAACTACATATGTAGCAGCAGATTATGCAAAGCGTTATGTTAAAGAGATAGTGCGACTTCATGGTGTTCCAGTTTCTATTATCTCCGATAGAGGGACTCAGTTTACAGCCAATTTTTGGAAATCTTTCCAAGAAGGTTTGGGGACTCAGGTGAGTCTTAGCACGACATTTCACCCACAGACAGATGGGCAAGCTGAACGTACCATTCAGACTCTTGAGGATATGCTACGGGCATGTGTATTAGATTTTGGAGGTAGTTGGGATGATCACTTACCACTTACTAAATTTGCTTACAACAATAGTTATCATTCTAGCATCCAAATGGCCCCGTATGAGGCTTTATATGGGCGAAAGTGTAGATCTCCAATTGGGTGGTTCGAAGTGGGAGAGACCAAATTGATAGGGCCAGACTTGGTCCAGCAAGCTATAGAGAAAGTCAAGCTTATACAGGATCGATTATTAATAGCTCAGAGTCATCAGAAATCCTATGCAAATAATCGTCAAAGAGACTTAGAGTTCCAAGTGAAAGATTGCGTATTCTTGACGGTGTCGCCAATGAAGGGCGTCATGAGATTTGGCAAGAAGGGCAAGATTATCCCCGGTACATCGGACCTTATGAGATTGTACGCAAGGTAGGTCAGGTGGCTTACAAATTAGATCTACCTTCTGATGTGGAGTCAGTTTACCCAGTTTTCCATGTATCGATGCTTCGTAAGTGAATTAGAGATCCTTCTAGAATTGTGCCAATAGATGATGTCCAAGTTACTAAACAATTGTCTTATGAAGAAGTCCCCATTGCCATTTTAGATAGGCAAGTACGAAAACTCAAAACCAAAGAAGTAGCTTCAGTAAAAGTTTTATGGAGAAATAAAAATAGAGATGAAATGACTTGGGAAGCAGAAGAAGACATGAAGCTCAGGTACCCGCATTTATTTCCACTTTCAGAGGAGACTCAGGCAGAGATGCCATTGCCCCCAGGTATGTGATGCTTTGTTCAATGTTTTCTTGGTCGTGTGTGGCCATGGCTGTTGATGTTGTTTTTGTAGCCCTGTGAAGCGATATATATATTTTGGGTTGCTGTGTCCGGTAGTGCCATATTACAGAGGAAAATCTGATGAAATTTTTGTAGAATTCCCAATAGTCTATCAGTCGAGGACGAATGTTCCTAAGAAGGGGAGAATGTTACACCTCGTGGTTTCGTCCGTTGAGATTCGTTAGGTGTTAGTTGTCCTAATCGTGGAAACTAGAGTTACCTTAGGATATATGAGATTATATATATTATCCCATACTATGGTTATGGGGGTTTAAGCCCATGAAATAAGCTATGGAAGGATTTAAGAACAAGTAAATTAAGGAATGGAGTTTGTCAGAACTTTGGGAAAACTTGGCAAAATTTTCGGACAGGATTTTGGTCCAAATTGGGAGAGCTATATCTCCTAGAATATGAGAAGTTTTAGTGTGTTTCTATTATTCAAATTGGAGTTCATCAAGTCTAGTTTCCAACGCAACAAACCGTTCGTCAATGTGACATCGGAATAAAAGGTTATGGGTGTTTCAAGACAGACTGTCTGAGCAGAATATTTTGACGTACCGTTTGACGCCCCGCAGGAATTTTGACGGACCGCAGATATTTCTGCGGCCCGTAAAATTGCACTAGCCCAGCGTAAAATGGTTACAGTGAACCATATTTGACTGGGTAGTTGTACGGACCATTTTGACGGTCCGTTGACCGCCCGTCAAAATGGGCGCAGAATTGCTTGACGGGATTTTAAGTTACGCTTTATATATTTCACTCCATTACATTTGGACATTTTATTTTACCAAATCAGATCCAAAAGCTCTCTAAAAACCCTCTCTTCAACTCCATAAACTAATCCATGCCAAAATCCAAGGGAGATTAAATATCAAGAGGCAAGAATAAAGATACCCATGTGTTAGAAGTCTTGCTAGGGTTAGTAGACATCAAGAATGCTTTGGATATTGAAGCTAGGGTGTTCATATAAGTTGATAGCTTGCTCCAAAGTTCATTCTTATGAGCTAAAATGTTAGTTTTCATACTTATTACATGTTATCAAGAATGTTTAGTTGTTGAACAACTTGAGTAGAAGGAGAAAGCAGAAGATGAGTTCTAAATGTAGCTTTTATGATGTTTATGAGTAGTAAACTAAATTGAGTCATGATTCTTAGTATTATATGGATATAATCATGTTATGGGAGGTAATAATGGTGATGAAGAGGCGTTATAACACTGAGCCTTGGTAGGGCCAGGTATGTATGACACCAAGCCTTGTCATGGCCGGGTATGTGAAACCACCGAACCTTTATGGTCGGGTATGCTATTGATACGAATATGTATATGAACACGGATATGAATATGGATACATATATGGATATATGTATATGTATATATGTATGTACACGAGCACGCATTAGAAATGGAAGGTCCCTATGAAAGACAAGTAAGTAATTATGATAATGGCTACTATCTCCTGTTTTTCCCATCTTATGTTATTTCTTATGCTGTCTCATATGCTCCTATTATGATGTTGATTATACTTTACATAATCAGTACATTATTCGTACTAACGTCCTTTTGTTTGTGGACGTTGCGTCATGCCCGCAGGTGGACAGGGAGACAAGCTTGATCCATAGATATCTTATTCAGGGACTGCATAGAGGAGCTCCACTTTATCCGGAGCTACAGCTTTTGGTATTATTCTTTTGTGTACATACCTACGGGAAAGGCGGGGTTCTGTCCCGCCTATATGATGTGACATACTCTTCTTAGAGGCTCGTAGACAGTTGTGTATGGTTAGATGTCTTGCAACCTTGGCGGCCCATATTTTGTATATCATTTTGATAGCCTCGTCGGCTTGTGCATATGGATATGGGCATTGTTGTTGATGATGATATCAATGTGTTGTTGCCCAACGAGATTAGCACTATTAATGTATATAAATTATGAGTAAGCCATGTGGCTCACCTAGAGGTGAATATGAGAGTACGATAAGAGGTACCCGGGTAGGTTAGCACCGGGTGCCCGTCATGGCCCTCCGGTTAGGTCGTGACAAAAGTAGTATCAGAGCAGTTCTTTCCTAGGGTGGGTCTACGAGCCGTGTCCAGTAGAGTCTTGTTTATGGGTGTGTTGCGCGCCACACATATAAACAGGAGGCTGCGGGCATTTTAGGAATGAATGACCTTCTTTCTTCATAAGATCGTGCGATAGAACCATGATATAAGGATTTATTTTTCCCTAACCATGTATTATGTATTTCAGAAAGGCCTGTAAAGAGAAAACCTACGACAGCCCAAAAGGGCAAGACAGTGGCAGGGAAGCGGGCTGAAAGAGCACCGCCAACGGTTGTAAAGGAAAGTGAGTCCCAGAATGCGGCTCAATCTTAGTCCTCTCACTCAGTGCCTATTTCTGAGGAGCATAAAGGACCCTCAACCCTAGCTCCAGCACCCCCAGCTCCTCCACCGGGCGCTTCAGGCCAAGATGTGAAAGAGGTCATTCATTAACTAACTCAGTTGGTTGCCGCCCAGACTCAGCGGCAAGGTACAGGGCAAGAGGATAGGGCTGTTAGTGCAAGGCCCGTGATTTTATTAGCTTGAACCCTCTGAAATTCTTCGGGTCAAAGCCGGATGAGGACCCACAAAACTTTATTGATGGGATGTTGAGGACACTTCGGTTAATGCATGCTTCAGACATTGAATCGGTAGAGTTAACATCCTATAGACTCCGGGATGTCACGGTTCATTGGTATACGATTTGGATGGCTTTACGGGGAGTCAATGCACCTCCCCCAGTATGGAAAGAACTTGTGGATGCCTTCCTCCGACATTACTTACCTCCAGAGGTTCAGCGGGCTAGAGCGGATAAGTTCTTGAATCTTAGGCAAGGAAGCATGAGTGCCTTAGAGTATAGTCTCCGCTTCAATTCTTTGGCTAGATATGCTCCGGCCATGGTAGCGGATATGGGTGACCGAGTGCACTGATTTGTAAGAGGCCTAGGGCCACATTTGATGGATATACAGGTTTGGAGCATTTTATTTAAGACATGTCATTGTATTGCCTTTACATCATACCATCATTCTTTCCTTGATTGAATATATGTGTTATTGCTCCTATTTTGAGTTGTTTACCTTACCTGATTGTTCATTATTCTAATTGACTGTCGGATTGGCTTAAATAAATAAGGAAATGAATAGTCCTAATATGGATGGATAATGGTTTTGCAGATAAGGTGATATGGTAATGGCATAACTGGGTTTTCTTCTTAATTACTTCGTCACTAGTTCTTGCGTTGTCGGTCTATGAGATATGTTGGGTACACGTATTACACTTGCTACACTCTTTTGTGGTGCAGATTTGATTCCGAGTATGACCACATCTCGTGGAGCTTTCTGAGTCCGAGATTGGTGATTCGGAGTTGCGGTGAGCTGCTTGGCTATTCCGCGGCCCACATCTCCCTCTATTATTTATGTATTCTGTCACTTTACTATTCGGATAGTGTACTTACATTTAGACTATCTATAGACATTTCCAAACTTTTACGCATTTCATAGTAGCTCTTGTATTTGTGACACGGATCTTAGGTAGCGTTGTATTTTTCTGGATTTTCTTATTATGACACTTCGTTGGATATTCTTCGACTATTTACTTAACTTAAAGTTAGTGATTTTGAATTGTGTGTTTGGGTTTGGCTTGCCTATTGGTGGGATGGTTAGGTGCCATCACGGCCTCGATTTTTGGATCGTGACATGCCACAACTTTGGAAAAATTTGACTCAAAGCTGGAAAGTGTCGTGCTCCAAAGAAGGAAAAGAAAAAGGGTCAAGCAAATATGGTTGAAACAAATGAGGATATTGACGACTTGTGTGCTATTATATCTGAGTGCAATTTAGTGGGAAATCCTAAAGAGTGGTGGATTGATTCTGGAGCCACTCATCATGTTTGTGCAGTTAGAGAAGTGTTCGCTTCATATGCTCCCGCTGGACCCGACGAGACCATTTTTATGAGAAATTTTGCAACGGCCAAGATTGAAGGTTATGGCTTCTTTCTAAAGATGACCTCTACAAGGTGGTGACTCTCAACAGCGTTTGTCATGTTCCTGAAATAAGAAAGAACTTAGTTTCTACTTTATTTCTCGTCAAGAACGGGTTTAAGTGCATTTTTGTTTCAGACAAAGTTGTAATAAGTGAGAACAAGATGTACGTAGGAAAAGTTTACCATACAGAGGGCCTTTTCAAATTGAATGTAATGGTAGTTGATAATAATAAAATTTTAGCTTCTTGTTACTTACTTGAGTCAAATGATTTGTGGCATTCACACTTAGGACATGTCAATTATAGGACCTTGCGTAAAATGATTAGTTTGGAAGTATTGCCTAAGTTTGAATGAAATCAATCAAAATGTCAAATCTATGTTGAATCTAAGTATGTTAAATGTCCTTATAAGTTAGTTGAAAGGAATTCAAGTACTTTAGACTTAATTCATACAGATATTTGTGACATGAAGTTAATACCATCTCGCGGTGGAAAGAAGATTAAATGATAAGGAGTGATAGGGGCGACGAATATGAATCTCCTTTTGAGCAAATATGTTTGGAATATGACATTATTCATCAAACAACTGTCCCTTACTCGCCACAATCCAACGGAATTGGGGAAATAAAAAATAGAACACTAAATGAGATAATGAATGTCTTGTTAATAAGTTCTTATTTATCCCACAACTTATTGGGGAAGTTATCCTCATAGGTAGTCGAATACTCAATCGAGTGCCCCATAGAAAATTAGAATCTATTCCATACGAAAAATGGAAAGGAAGAAAGCCCAATTTGGAATACTTCAAAGTGTGGCGGTGTTTGGCCAAAGAGCAAGTTCCTAAACCCAAAAAGGTTGAAATAGGACTTAAAACCATTGATTGTGTTTTCATAGGATATGCCACAAATAGTAAAGCATATCGATTTCTGGTTCACACATCAGAAAATTCTGACATTCATGTGAATACGGTAATTGAATCAGATAATGCTGACTTCTTTGAAAATATATATCCGTATAAAAGGGAATGTGAGTCATCTAACGAAGGATCTAAATGACCCGGGGAAGAAACAAAGGAAGATGATCCTGATGAGAAAAATCCAAGACGTAGCAAACGTCAAAGGACATCTACTTTCTTTGGACCAGATTTTCTAACATTTTTGTTGGAAAATGAGCCTCAAACTTTCATTGAAGCTATGTCTTCATCAGAAGCTCAATTTTGAAAAGAGGCAATCAATAGTGAAATACAATCCATATTGAACAACCATACGTGGGAACTAGTTGATTTTCCTCCAAGAAACAAACCTTTAGGTTCCAAATAGATTTTCAAAAGAAAAATGAAAGATGACTATTGATAAATATAAGGCAAGACTTGTTGTTAAAGGGTTTAGACAACGAGAATGTCTTGATTACTTTGATACATACTCGCTGATAACGAGAATTACATCTAATAGGGTGTTAATAGCATTAGCCGTCGGGTCCGGTCTTGAAATCCATCAAATGGACGTGAAAACAACCTTCTTAAATGGAGATTTGGAGGAAGAAATCTACATGGAACAGCCCGAAGGGTTTGTAGTTCCTTGAAAAGAGAAGAAGGTGTGTTGACTTGTTAAGTCTCTTTACGGACTAAAATAAGCACTCAAATAATGGCATGCGAAATTTGACCATACGATGCAGTCAAATGGATTCAAGATAAATGAGTATGACAAATGTTTTTACATTAAGAACACTCCAAATCAAGTCCTCATTGATTGTTTATATGTGGATGATATGTTGATAATGAATAATGACATTACTAACATAAATTCTACTAAGCGCATGCTTTCTAGTAAATTTGATATGAAATACTTAGAAGTTGTTGATTTAATTTTTGGGAATTAAGATCCATAAGACTCCTTAAGGTCTAGGATTGTCTTAATATCATTATATCCAAACGGTACTTGAAAAGTTCAAGTATTTGGACTTTAAAGTTGCAGAGACGCCAATTGATGTGAACCCTGCTCTTGCTAAGAATAAAGGTGAAAGTCACTCTCAATTGGATTATGCCAGAGTGTTGGGAAGTTTGATTTATATCATGAACTGAACACGACCTGATTCGCATATGCTATAAGTAAACTGAGTCATTACACAAGTAATCCCGACCAAAATCATTGGATGGCAATGAAACGAGTTTGGGGTATTTTGAACATACTCAAAACTTTGTCTTGCATTATAACAAGTATCCTGCAGTTATTGAAGGATATAGTGATGAAATTGGATCACCGGATCAACTGAAACTAAATTCACAGGTGGATACTTTTTTACCATGATGGAGGAGCAGTGTCTTGGAAATCATCCAAATAGACATGTATCGCCTGCTTGACAATGGAGTCTGAGTTCATAGCTTTAGACAAAGACGGTGAAGAAGTTGAATGGCTCCGGGTGAAAAAGCGTATAATTTGGATAAAATGTAGTACTACAGTCAATCCTCTCTAATGACAGTGTTTGTCCGAACATTTCATGGTTGCTACAGTGAGGTGTTGTTATGTATGTAAACTAGCATTTGATTTTAGATCTCATTTAGTTATCATAAACAAAAGTATTTAAACAATTATTTTTTTGTAGTTTTTATGTTATAAACGAAAACAATATACTTGTCAACTTTAAAATCTCAATTGATTTTCACATCTCATCAATTAAAAATTGAAAATACTAATAATTACAAATAAATTCATAAATAGTTGTACCATACCGATAAAGAATCAAAATATAGGGAATATATGCATTTAAATTAATTGAGAATTTAAATATATCAAGTTTGGCGTATGAATTCTACAGTTGTAGGTTATTCGTAAATTCGAGTCTCTTAGTGATAATATAATGCTTGAATTAATGGAGAATTTTGTCCAAACTTTCAATATGGAATTCAATAGCTTTCTCTTGAAGGTTATCTAAGAGCTTAATAGTTGACTCTTCTATCTCACCGCACTCTTCATCAACATTTTCATTGTCACCTTCTGAATCTGTTGTTTCTTGTTCTTCCACTCCAATCACTTGTGCAATAATCTCTTCATCAGTATAATCTTCAAGTATTGGAAGTGTTGCCTCAAACTCCATATAAGTGGTAGCATCCATCGCTTGATTGGTGTTATGAGATGGGATTTGGGCTATAAGTGATGATGATTACCATAAATATTTTACTATTATAGTTTTATATATAATATGTTTCTTACAAATATTATTACATAATATTTGAGTATGGTTGTTATATAGAGGTAATTTTACAAAGAGTGTACCGCTATAATGAATGGCACTGCTGTTATAGGTACAACGTTGTTATAGAGAAGTAAAATATAATATAAAAATCGATTTCAGAGAAAATCAGGCCGTCATAGTGAAATGATATTATAACGAATGGAAATTAAATAGAGGTTTACTGTATGTATTCATATGTAATATTGTATCATAAATATAGTATATTAAAGTATCAAATTAAATATTTGGTCAAAATCTTTGCACTTATTATTAGTAATTATAGATATTCTATTTTTATAAAGATGGTTTATTATCAAATTACCAAAAATAAAGAAGAGTTGTTATATGAGGATAATTATACAAAGAGTGTACCGTTATAAAGTTGGATGTTTTGTTGTTATAGGTAAAATGTTATGTTATAGAGAAGTGAAATATAATATAAAAAATCGATTGCGAAAAATCTTAGTTGTTTCAGAAAGGTGTTGTTATATGTGGATGTTGTTATATAGAGGTCTGATTATATTATATTTATCTTTAAATATTATATTAACACTCTACTAATTATTAGAACAATAAGTGTGAATTTGGAAAAAACGGGTAATAGATGCTTTTTATTTTTCTAAAACAACAACATACCCAGTGAAATCCCACAGTGTGGGGTCTGGGGAGGGTAAAATGTACGCAGACCTTACCCCCATCTTGAAAGATAGAGAGGCTATTTTCGGAAGACCCTCGGCTCAAGAGAAAACATGATGAGAAAAGGTCAGATAAGCACAAACAGTTCAAACCAATACGAAAATGAAACTAACGAAAACGAAAAAGCCATAATAAAGCAGTCTGAGAAAAAAGAAACAGCAACTACCACAGATAAATACCATAATTCTGGTACAAGGAACAACATATAGTTGCACGAATCAAAGGACAAGAAAATGAAGATCAAAACTACGACTACTAGTAAGACGGGATACGTGGGACTACCTACTAGCCTTCTACCCTAATCTGAGTCCTCCATAGCCTCCTATCTAAGGTTATGTCCTTGTTAAGCTGGAACTAAGCCATGTCCTGTCTAAGAACCTCTCCTCAATACTTCTTCGGCCTACCTCTACCTCTTTTGAAACCTTCCATAGCCAATCTCTCACACTTCCATACTGGGGTATCTGTGTCTCTCCTCTTCACATGCCCAAACCATCTCAGTCGCGCTTTCCGCATCTTGTCCTCCACCGATGCCACTCCCACCTTATCTCAGATATCTTCATTCCTAATATTATCTCGCCTGGTGTGCCCACACATCCATCACAACATTCTCATTTCCGTAACTTTCATCTTCTGGACGTGCGAGTTCTTGACTGCCCAGCACTCTGCCTCGTACAACAAAGTCAGTCTCACTACCACTTTGTAGAATTTTCCTTTAAGCTTTGGTGTCACCTTCTTATCACACAGCACTCCTGAAGCGTGCCTCTATTTCATCCACCCTGCACCAATACAATGCGCAACATCATCGTCAATATCCCCATCTCCTTGTATAATAGACCCAGGATACTTGAAACTTCCTTTCTTTTGGATGGCCTGGGTACCAAGCCTTACTTCCACACCAGCCTCATGTGTCTCGTCACTAAAGTTGCACTCCATGTACTTTGTCTTGGTGCTACTCAACTTGAGCCCTTTAGACTCCAAAGTCTGTCTCCAAACCTCCAGCTTAGCATTCACTCCATTGCGGGTCTCGTCAATCAGGACTATGTCATCCGCGAATAACATGAACCATGGCACCTCACCTTGAATTTGACATGTCAAACCATCCATCACCAAGGCAAATAAAAATGGGCTAAGAGTTGATCCCTGATGCAACCCTATCTCCACTGGGAAGTGTTCCGAGTCTCCTCCCACTGTTCTAACCCTGGTCTTGGCTCCCTCATACATGTCCTTGATCGCCCAAATGTACGCCACATGTACACCTCTATCCTCCAAGCATCTCCATAAAACCGCTCTTGACACTTTGTCGTAAGCCTTTTCTAGGTCGATGAAAACCATGTGTAAGTCTCTCTTCCTCTCCCTATACTGCTCCACCATTCTCCTCATAAGATGAATGGCTTCTGTAGTCGAGCGCCCCGGCATGAATCCAAATTGGTTCTCCGAAATGGACACGCCTCTCATCACCCTCATCTCCACCACCCTTTCCCACACTTTCATAGTGTGACTTAGAAGCTTGATACCTTTATAGTTGTTGCAACTTTGAATGTCTCCCTTGTTCTTGTACAAAGGAACCATCGTACTCCACCTCCATTCCTCAGACATCTTCATCGTATTAAAAATGACACTAAACAACCCAGTCAGCCACTCCAAACCTGCCCTGCCTGCACTCTTCCAAAACTCCCCAGGGATCTCGTCAGGCTCGGTCGCTGTTCCTCTACGCATCCTACGAACAGCTCCCTTAACCTTCTCTACCTTTATACTCCTACAATACCCAAAATCGTGATGCCTCTCATAGTATTCCAAATCTCCCAACACAATGTCTCTGTCACCTTCTTCGTTCAAGAGTTTATGGAAGTATGACTGCCATCTTTGTCTAATGGGAGCATCCTCCACCAATACTTTGCCATCCTCGTCCTTGACGCACTTTACTTGATCCAGATCCCGTGCCTTCCTCTCCCTTACCTTGGCTAGCCTGAACAACTTCTTATCCCTGCCTTTGTCCTTTAGTTCTGCATATAGGCGTTCAAAACTGCCATTTTTGCCACCGAAACTGGCAACTTCGCTTCCTTTCTCGCAATCTTATACCTTTCCCTATTTGTCTGCTTTTCCTCCTCATCTTTGCTATCTACGAACTTCGCGTACGCCACTTTCTTTTCTTCCACCTTTCCTTGGACTTCTCCATTCCACCACCAGTCCCCTCGGTGCCCACCACGATGACCTCTCGAGACCCCCAGTACATCTCTAGATGCTTCCCTAATATAGTTAGCCGTCCTATCCCACATATTGCTCGCGTCCCCCCTACTCTCCCATGCCCCTATAGCCATCAACTTCTCCCCATCTCCTAGGCACTAGACGAAGTCAGACTCTCCCATTTGATCCTCTGCCAGTCATCCACGACCCTCTTTTTCTTCTTCCTCCTAATCTCCAAATCCATCACTAAGAGCTTATGCTGGGTCATCAGGTTCTCATTCGGAAGGACCTTACAGTCTTTACAAAGACCTTTATCATCTTTCCTAAGGAGAAAAAAGTCTATCTGCGTCGCAGCCGTCGAACTACGGAAGGTTACCAGGTGCTGCTCCCTCTTCGGAAAACTCGAGTTGGCTACTACCAATCCAAAAGCTTTTGCAAAATCCAGGAGTGCGACCCCTCCTCTGTTTCTGTCCTGGAAGCCAAAACCACCATGCTCATCGTTATAGCCCCCCGTAGATGACCCAATGTGTCTATTAAAATCTCCCTCTTCTCCTCCTCGTCCAAGCCTGCTTGTGGCACGTAAGCACTAATAATGTTCAATGTAAACGCTCACACGACCAACTTAATCGCCATCATCCGATCATTGACCCTCCTAACCTCTACCACTTGGTCCCTTAGCTCACTATCTACTAAAATGCCTACCTCATTCATATACATCGACTTATCCAAGAACCATAACTTATAGCCGTCCACATCCATAGCTTTAGATCCTACCCATTTGGTCTCTTGGACGTAAGCTATATTAATCCTCCTCTTCTTAAGAATCTTAACTAGCTATATGGACTTCCCGTCAAAGTCCCAATGTTCCAAGACCCTACTCTCAACCTAGACGCTCCCTGAACCCACTTACCACCCCTACCCCCAGCCCCCGTCTCCGACCGAGAACATGACCCTAGTCTACCACCGCTCACTAAAGCCACTAAGGCAAATATAAGCTGCTCAAATATTTATCTAAAAAAATAGGAATAAACACTAAAGCACAAGTTAGCAAGAAACTATAGGCAAGTCAGGCCACTACGCTAAGAATGATAGCACTATAAGCGAAAGGAATAAAGGGAAGAATGTAACGTCAAGAGGCACAGAGAAGCAGGCAAAAACATTTACAAGGCTAAAGGACAGAATATTTATGGGCCATTGGAGGTACCAACTCCAGGTGGAAGAACCTGTTCGCCTCAAAAACAAAATGAGTTCCCCGGCGAAATTACTTGTCACCGCCGATTAAAAAAATTGTATACAAAAAAGTGAATTATGTAATATTGAAAACAACATTAAATAGATGCAACTTCATTTAAATGAGAAAAAATGTTAACCAAATTTAGCTAAATCAATAAAGAAAAAGAAATCATGCCATACCGAAATCCTTAGACATATAATGCAAAAAATTAATAGGATAAAATGCTAAAATAAAATATTGATAAAAAACATAAGTTCGAACATCACATACATTTAATCCCAATATTGATCAACCCATACATAGCTTCTTTCTACGCGTCTCACAAGTCACAAGAATAATATAATCAATTTGAATACCAACATATATAGTCCATTGCTAATTTATGCCTATGTTTAGGGTTTTTTTTAATGTACTCCAGCACAAGTGTATTGACAATGCAAGTCCACTCCTTTAAGTATGTTTCTTTAAAAAAAAAAAATTATGGGACTTGTCTTATTTTATTTTTATTTTCTTTGATGTTATTTTATTTTTATTTTCTTTGATGTTATTTTAATTTTATTGTATTTGATTATTGATATATATATGCCTATGCTAATTTGTATAATTTGATCAAATCTCCAAGCGAGTGATCTAAAAGTTGATGAGTTAAAAAAAATCAGAGGGAGTATATATAAATTTTATGATGAATAACAACCTTCTGAATTTCTGTTGACATTAAGGGGATTGTCTTTCCTGGCATCATTGATTTTTTAAGTTAACATTGATTTAAATCTTTGAGGCATGATTGGAAATATAGTATACGGTAAAACTGAAGCAATTAGTATATGGTAAAAACCGGAGTAAATAGCGCAGCTGTCCGGTGCGAGGTCGAAGAAGAACGAGTTCATTAGCCTCGGGTAAGATTGAAAGGAACGAGAGCCGAGGAGTTGTGAGTCTCCAACTAAGTGTCATAAACCGAGGGTATGTTGATAAGCATAGAAAACCCGAACCTAAGAGGAAGACACTCGTCACAGGTCCGGAGTATCCGTTACGAGCCAGGTTACACGTCACCTAACCGCTCCGCCTTTTGTGTTGACGTCCGTATGGGATTTCTGACACCCGTACGGATGTCGTCTTATCCATTTTAGAGTTTTCTTAAAAGGCCTTTTTTGGGTTGTACTAAAGGCCCATCTATTTTTGTCTATAAATAGGGATGTACCCCCTTCATTTTAGAGCTAGCTTTTACTATTTTTATATACTTGTAATCAGAAGAAGAGAGAGAGGAGTTTCATTACTGATTGGCTCGGGTTACAAGCAATTTCCAAAACCGGACCAATTCTCAGAATCTACAATTTGATTTCTTGAGCTTTACTTTCTCTTGTTCATCAATAAATGTTTGTCATTTGCATATTATTATTATACGTAACTCATTAATCTAGTCACGTATCCTATAAACCACTTACAAATTTAACTATTACCATTTTAAGCGTAAACAGTGTACATAAATTCTACAACTTGAAAAGTAAGGAAGCTGGAAACAAATAAGTACTAACAAACAAACAACGAAATATTTGAGAGTATCCAGAAATTAGGATAAAACAATAAGTTATGTAAATTATTAAAGTATTAAAGTATGTGTGGATCAAAAGATAGTAGAAAAATGCAATTTTGCATTAGCATTACCCCATCTGCCGATGTAGTTGCAGCACTGGCGGATGGTGGTCCCAAATTGTTGATCAATGCCTGCCTCTTAGTTTTGCTCACCATCTTCTTCCAATTGGCCACAAACCGATCAAGCTCCCATAGAGTCTCCTTGTCAAGGGCCTCAATGTCGAGCTCACCATCTTGGGCTAAATGTTCATTCCTCTTCCTTATAATCTGCACTAACTGCGGCATCTTCTCTTGCGGTAAACTTTGCAATCCAACTAACGCCTAATTTATACTCCCTCTGTTTCAATTTGTTTGAACCTATTTCCTTTTTAGTCCGTGCCAAAATAAATGACCTCTTTCCTAATTTGGAAACAAATTCACTTTATGAATGATTTACAGCCACACAAATTTTCAAGCCTTATTTTGAACCACAAGTTTCAAAAGTCTTCCCTCTTTCTTAAATGTCGTGCCCAGTCAAATGGATTCATATAAATTGAAACGGAGAGAGTATATGATTCTCCTCGATACTCATCTCTCTTTTATTCGGACCCTTCGCCCTTGATCGGCTTAGGTTGCTTTCCCATATTTAGTAGGAGCTTTTGCAACAGCTGATTGAGGCTTCATTGACAACGGGGATTGGTGGGTTGGGTGGTGGCATTGGTAAAGAGTAGGGGTGTTCACGGTTTGGTTTAAAACCGATCCAAATCGAAAAGCAAAACCTAACCGATTAAATAAACCAATATTTACCTGGATTATGTTTGGTTTGGTTTTGAATTTTTAAAAACCGATAATATTTGGTTTGTTTTGATTTTGGTTTTGATTTTACTAAAAGCAAACAGAAAAAAACGAACAAATTTTATATATAATTTTTATAATTATATATTACAATATATTAATTTTTATAAATACTTTTAAATATTTTGTACACTTTTTAAGCAAAAAATTATTTATCTCTAATAGGCTAATGAACTTTATACCTTGAACTGATTTTTAAAAAGAAATTCATGAATTCAAACTCATTTATTCAAAGAAACAACTATTTGAGATTTACCTAGGTTTATTTTTGTATTTCTTATAAACTTTATTCACTTAATTAAAATCATAAATCCTAAGACATTTTCTCCATAATGCAAGAAATTACACAATAAAAGGGTAATAACGGATTATAAGTTGGAAAATGATAGAAAATTCTCTCCTAATTGTAGGGGAAAAAAACATGAAAGATAGAAATATCGTTAATTTTCTTGAAAACCAAAAAACCGACCCAACCCGACTACAACCAAACTGATGGATATGTGTTATATTTGGTTTGGTTTGATTTTTAATAATTTTAAAAATCGACTAGATTGGTTTGGTTTTGATTTTAACCCAAAACCGACCCATGAACCCCTAGTAAAGAGGGTGTCGGTTGATGCACTCCAATGATTTTGCATCCGCACACCAAACTAAAGTTTATGATAGGACAAGTGTAAAGTAAAGTGGGTCTCTTTTTTTGAGTCCGAAACCAAAATGACCCCAAAAACGACCATTTGAACCAAAATATCTCAACAAAAAAAAAGGTGACAAAACTACCTTTAACGCAGTAATTTACTGTGTTAAAGGAGTTGACTGTAATGGCAGGGTTAACTGCTTTAACGCAGTAATTTACTGCGCTAAAGGAGGGTCCCTTTTTTTTTTGGTTAACTTCTCTTTCTTTACACCTTTAACGTACTTTAGCCATAGATTAATCATGTTTCGGGACCCCGAAACTTCAATATTTTATATAGAACCCTACTTATTTTTGTGCGATTAATAAGGTAGGCTCAATACATCAAGGATAAGCAAAACTTCGGATTGTCGTTTTAGTAGTTGAAAAGTGCTCGAACTCCATTTTTGTTTGAAGACTTGGTGTCATTAGCTTTAAGTTACAACAATATGAAAATACTTAAACTTGTTCATTAATAACAAACCGAAAATAGTTAAAATACAATCATCAAAAAAAGAAAAAACTTAAAATGCATTCATCAATTCATGCCCTTGAGTTGATGAAAACCTAAACATACTAATATTCTTTAAAATAACAACATCATCATAAATTAAACATAAAACTAAAATCACAATATTCTTAATCATCATCAGAATAGAAGTCCTCAATATCGTCCTCAGAAAAATATTTTGGGTTTCTTCAGACATATCTTTTTTCTGTAGATGTTAATTCCCTACCGATTGATGATGCTTGTTCTTCGGCCAACTTTAGCATGAAAAATCTACAACGTCTTGCTAGCATTCTGTTGTTTTCTTTTCTAATCCTTTGTACGACAGCCTCGCAAGTTTCTGGACCTGCTCGAGGCATGGTTATTGAGTATCTTGTTAGGATTTGAGCATTGAGATTTTTCAAGTCACGAACAAGACGTTGTGATTCAGCGTACCGATATGCCCATTTGTGATGTAAACTGTAATAATATTCACGTGGATCTGTATATTTCAGCTCGCGAAAATCGTCATTACACTCTATTAAAAGGTGGGGCTTGAAACTGTCTATCACAAATTCACTGTTTTCGGTTGAGGAATCACCGGAATAGTTGCTTTGATTTGAGTTGTCATCACCACTGCTATTAGAATCCTGTGGAAAAAATACCGACTAATCTATATTTCTACTATTCGATATTGAATTTTAAGTGGATACTAAGTAGCAAAAGGTATTGAATTTTAAGTAGATAATAAGTAGCAAAAGGCTCTTTATATAGGAATCAAACTCAATAGGTTGTGGGATCATGACTATGATCCCACCAACTTTATTTAATACAGTACAACCATTAATAATATCATAGGGAATCATCGTCATCGGACATCTCACAGTCCGAATTCCACTTGGATCTGAATTTGACGTAACTATGTTGACCATATTCTACCCTGAGGCAACGTATTTTCATCCGATTGTTCTCTTCGCAAAAACGCTTAAGAGCAAAATTCAACTCTTGTAGAGTGCCACGAGACATTGACATAGCATGTCTTTTTGGGCGTTTGAGCCCTAGGGACCTCAAGTTTTGTTCTAGTGTTGCAGCCTCCCTAACACGCCAATTCCACTCGTTTGTCATCATATTGTTGTAACGTTGGTTGTATCTCTCGTTCGGGTTGTTCGAGTATTCAAAATCTTCACCCAATTCTCATGTCCTACCCATTGCGTCGAATATGTCTCCTGGAGAGAACGATATAACACGACTAATATATCCAAATTGGTTAAAATATAACATAGTAACTCAATTTTGTGTGGTTGGTAACTTATTCATCAAATTACGTTATATAACACTTGCTAAGCATGAAACGTAAATTTTGGATTCGAATTATAACGTTTTTCTGTATGACAACTGAGTGTGACAACACAGCGCAGTCATATAGCTCAGCAATTTACTGTGTTATGTCAGAATAACGCAGTATTTTATTGCGTTATATACATACACTGATATAACGCAGTTAATTAATGCGTTATGCAACACTCCGTACTTAATTTGACTTGTCGTAACACTGCAAGACACACTAATTGCATGCATGCGTTGATTGAATATTCAAACGCATTCAAACCTTATTAATACAGATTTTGTGTGAAAGAAAAAAACACAATTTCAAAGTTTCATCAAACTTTTACATTTTGCACTCTTAAATTAGTCAAAAAATGGAAGATGTTCCAAAATTTAGGGTTTCTTTATTCTGGGACGGAGAAATTATATTCGAGGATAGTAATTTGTGTTATGATTCTCCCCCAAAATATCATGTTAAGTTTCCACTTAACTTAAAATTCTCCACTTAACTTAAAATTCTCAAAACTACTCCAAGTCTTATATTGACTACAAGTTAGTAGGAGTGATTTTGATTTAAATATAATTGGAAGATATCCAATATCATTTACGCCGCAAGGCGTAACTAGTTATGGACAGTGGTACATTCAAGACGATGTTTCTTTGACGGATTATTTGAAGGCGCCTTATGATTATAGGGAATGCATAACTTTAAAAATCCTTGAAATGTAAGTAGAGAAGGTCCCCATTAATCGACTTGAATTCATGGCTACAGCTCCTCGGGAAGCCCAAAATAGACCTCGTCGGGAAGCCCCGTCTAGAATTCAGGCCGAAGTCACTCAAGCGGAACCTACTTATGAACACAATTACCCTGACATAAGTACTTATGAAGGCATTTTGACGAGTCAAAGGCCTCTGGAAAGTTTAAGTCAGCAACTTGATAGGAAGTTGTAAATATTCATTATTATTATTATTATTATTATTATTATTATTATTATTATTATTATTATTATTATTATTATTATTATTATTATGTGTAGTAGCATATATTTATTACTTGAATGCTACTAATGATGTTGATTATATTTGTTAGGGGTTATACACCTGATATGGATCATATCGGACAGTCCTCTCAATCGGGATGGATGAGTTAGGTTGGAACATCCTTAGCCTATCAAACTACTCAAAACGATGGTCCTTCCTCAAGTTTCGGTGCAGTTGATTACTATCGATACGTCTATTTTTTTAACATCAATAGTATTATTTGATGTGTAGTAGTTAAAATACTCTACTTGCTATGTAGGGAGAATGTGGTGGTCGCACCAAATTATAGGCAAAGACCTGCTATAGATAGTCCGGATTATCTGAATTATATAGCGACATCATCGAGTGATAGTGATGAAATACCTAATGCGGAGGAAAGTGAAGATGAAGAAAGTGAGGATGAGGTTGAGGTTGGAACTAATCCTCAATATCAGGTAGAACTGTTGCAAGAAATGATGAACAGTCCGGCATACCAGGAAGAACTAAATTCACAGCACCCATTTGAACAGCAAGAGTTGACCTCGGTTTAGCCACAAAGCCAATTTTAACAGTAAGAGTCGACCCCGATTCAGCGGCATTCCGATGAGATCCCCTATCTTGATCATCTTCAAGATCGCCCAGATGCCTTTGTCTTTACTAAGGATGATGATCATATTCGGCGAAGTTTGTGGAAAGAGCCAGTGGATCTTGTAAAACAAAAGGTTCATATTGAAAAAGGCATGATTTTCAACTCGAAAAAATCATTGCAAAGGGTTGTTAAGATTTATTGCATCCAGGGGATGAGGGAGTTCAAAGTTGATGATTCCACTCGAAAACTTTGGCGATTGGTCTGCAAGCGAAAATATCAAGGTTGCCAGTGGATGCTCCGTGGTAAGGAGACTGCTGAAAAGATGTGAACTATTTCAAAGTTCTACACAAAGCACACTTGTGATATGGGTGACCTCCCAGATGATCATTGCAATCTAGATACCAATATGATTGCTCGTGTGTTAGTTGGCGACATTAGAAAAAGCCGAAGGTATCCCCTTCGCCTAAGTTTATTTTAATTTTGATGTTATTACGATGTTCCTCGTTGCTATATGCTGATATTTCAGCTTATCCAGGTACCCTATTAAAGATTGTATTATAGCCGTCCTAAAAGTATATCGCAAAACCGTTAGTAGGCGAAAGACGTATCTTGGGCGTAGGCGTGCACATGAGATAGTCTACGGCAATTGGGAGGGCTCTTTCAAGAGGTTGTTGTCACGACCCAGCCCCGCGGGCCGCGACTGGTGCCCTACTTGTGGTGCCCTACTTGGGCACCCAAACGGACAAACATACCAAATCGTCATATAATAGCATAGGCCAATTTCAAATTTCATCATTTTAAAGAGTTCTGAGAATAACTATTGTCTTAAGCGGTCACGCGTACCAAAAATATCATATCGGAACAGAAGGGGCGGCGGAATACACATCGCCGAATATACACACACATATACAAACATACCGGCCATTTAGGCCGCATCAAAATCTGATAGATTGGCGGAATGTACATCGCCAGATACAGACACACGTACAGCAGACAATTAGGCCGTTTTGGCCATAATAGCAAACGGGACCGCATTGAGACGTAGATCATAGACAAACGAACACACACATGACCCATTACCCACATATATGACTACAGGCCTCTACAAACCATAACAGAATCATATGACGGGACAGGGCCCCGCCGTACCCCAAATAGTCAGATATACAAAAGCATATATGTCACAAAAGATGTGTACCAACATATGGGCTCCGGATCAAAAGGAGCACTCTATAATAGCAGAATGTGTGGCCTACACTGGCGGATCTCGAACCACTGTACCTGCGGGCATGAAACGCAGCCCCCCCCCCCCCCCCCGAAGAAAGGGGTTCAGTACGAAAGATGTACTGAGTATGTAAAGCATAAAGTGCAGAAATCCAAACCATAACTGAAGTGAAGGGATACAGAGAGAAAATACCGGATCAATATATCAAAACCTGTACTGAACACATATATACATAATGCAAACAGAAATCATGCATAAGGCTTAGGAACGTGGTCACCACTCCGACGCTGGTGCCACAACACAGCATAACTTCATAAACGAAACCCGGCCCTATGGCGAGGTCTCGGGAACCGTAACACAGCATACTGCCGAATATATCATAGTGCGCACGATCACAAAACCGGCCCGGGAACCGGCGAACGATGTCATAATGATGGGCACGAGCAGAGTAGTGCGGAAACTAATGCAATTTACATATCAAAACATTTATGAAACTGAATATAATCATATGACAACCCGTTAGGCAAACTGGTTCGGACAACTGACCAATACGGAGTTTATCTCACAAAAGTACTTCTGAAATCGTATTCATAGTTCAAAATGTAAATCAGAATATCATGAAGTAATCAAAACATTATTCTTTAATAGCTAGAGTTATAAGCAAAAGTTTCTTTCCGATATCGAACAAAGTTAAGTCAATTAGGGCAACGAAGGAGACTCGGGGCTAGAGGGTCCACCTCGGTCCAAGTCGAGGCGGCGTACAAAATTTTACAGACATTTAACCTTATGGAATCAACCATGAAAGCTTAGGGGTGATTCGATCATGTTTACAAAAGTTACGAATGTTTGAACGTTTCTTTTCAACAAAGCATAAGTTTCTAATTCAATCCCACTGAATGAAATAGTGCTAAAAGTAAACTCGGATTTCTATGAATAGAATGATCCCCGAGGTTCAAACTCAAACTTAGTACTTCTAGGACATGCCAAGAGAAGAAAAGGGACAGCTTTACATACCTCACTTGCGCCTTACGCTCGTCCAAACTCAATCCCCGCTTCGCCCAAAATCTACAATTGGTCATAGTTGCCAAATATGAGTTTCACGCTTTTAGAATTTCAAGTCTTAAATTCATATTGTCTACCGAAATTTCGGCAGCATTCCCTCTATAAATTCAACGTCCCCGAGACTTAGCTCGGCCATAATATCAACAACAACAACCACAGCAATAACAACAATCATCAAAATCACAACAAAACGCATTCTAACATAATTTTCCCTTCCTTTCCACATAATGTAGCTCTTCCATTCTTACTTCACACTTCCAACCCAACATCAACGTTCTCATATTCATTTACCAATTCAGAGTTGTCCAATCATAATTCAATAACATTTCAAGCAATACTCAAGGATTCAAACAATCCCGACAATTCCATATTCCATCCAAAACTTCTACAAATGCGACAAAACCATCACAACACATTTTATACTTACAAATTCATAACCCACAACAATAATCCACACTTAGAATCTTACTTCCATAATTATACAAAAATTATATAAAAATCACAAAATTTCCCATAACTACTTATAACCAATTTCAATGCCAACTCAACTCGTTAAACCTTTTTTCACGTCATGAATGTCACAACGACACAACTATCCAACTAAATGAACTTCACTTCACCTCCCCTTCACCATACTATGGCTCACGGCCATACACTACTTCACCCACACACACGGCTATGCACACACACATCACAACTCCATAATCCTCATCCAATTCTCGTCTTCATAACATATATATTTATTCCATAACACAAAAGAATAGGAATCTTACCTTTTTCTTCAAATTCTCTTCTTTGAAAAAGAAACACTCTTTTGCTTCCAAATTGGTATCACATAGAAGAGGACCTTGAGCTTAGTATTAATTCAACAAAGAATGAATTTTTTTTGGACTAAAGATTTGAGCTCAAAAATTTCTCTTTTTTTTTTTTTTTAAAAGGGGGTCGAACCCCCTCTTTGTTCTTGCTCTCTTTCTCTTGTTCTATTTTAGTCTTGAATGTTCTAGGGAATTTGATGAACACTTGCCCTCTTTATATTAATTGGTCACATGATTAATCACATGACCAATTCCATGGGTTTGGGCCAAGGCTTGGCCGGCCACCCCTCTACTCTTTGGGCCTCATTTTCTTTTATTATTCCAAGCCCAATTGAGTATGAATCTTGTTTTGTAATTCCCGAAACTAATTTCCGAAATTCCAATTTTGCCCTTAGCCGTCCTCCGAATTTCCGCATCAATATTTTTCCCGAATATCACACATGTGTTAAATAAAATAAAAGCATAGCCTTATTTCCTACAAGTCGAGATTATTCCAACTTTTCCAAATGCGCAAAAACGCGGGATATAACAGTTGCCGAGATACATGGCGGCACTACAACACTTCAATCCTGGTACTATTGTTGAATGGAAGCTCAAATCGAAGCCTGGAGTGCCCCGTAATATTTTTGAGTTTGTGTTTTGGGCATTCTAACCATGCATTGATGGTTTTGCTCATTGTCGGCCTGTAATATCGATAGATGGAACACATGTGTACGGGGTATATGACATAAAGCTGCTAATTGCAGTTGGAATGGATGCAAATGGAGATATATTCCCTCTAGCTTTTGCAATTGCAGCTAATGAGAGCATTAGTACGTGGAGTCTGTTTTTGGACTACTTGAGGCAACACGTTATTAAGGATCGCGTGGGCATATGTGTTATATCAGACAGAAATGCTGGCATATTGTACAATATGTTTAATTTGCATGGGTAGTAGCCGCCCTTTGCCTACCATCGTTATTGTTTAAGTCATTTGAAGGAAAACTTCCAAAAGGCATATCGAAGCCCGACACTTTTCAATTGGATATGGGCGGCTGCAACAGAGCATCAGGGGAAGAAGTTTCACCTGCAGATGGAGATTATTAGGCGGGCGGATGAGGAAGCCTTCCACTGGTTGAATGTAATTGATAAAGACAAATAGACATTATACCAGGATGAAAGTAGGCGACGGGGGATGCTGACAACAAACAGCTCTGAGTCATTCAATGGCTTGTTGAAATCTGCACGGGGACTACCCGTCACTGCAATGGTGAGAATGACTTTTAAGCAGGTTGTGGAGCGGTTCGTCAATAGATCAAAAGAGGCCAAAGCACTTGCGGCAGACAGTCTAAGATAGATGCCAAAACCGTCAAAAGTGTTCGAGTATCACAAATTTAAGGCTCAACAACACGATCGGATGGAGTACAACTATGCAGAGCGCATATTTTAACTCACAACAAGTGTGCACCAAGGTAAAGGAGGTAACGTCCACACAATTTGTGAGATTCCAAGACCATGCACATGTGGCAAGTGGCAATCATATCACATGCCATGTTCTCATGCCTTCAAGTGTTTTATCACAATGGGAAAGAACGCTTCCACGTACATGGCTGAGGAATATACAGTTCAAAATTATACAAAAACGTATACTGGAAGGTTCTACCCACTTGCTAGTGATAGTTATTGGCCACCGGATCCATTTTCCATGATTGCAAATAAAACATTTATCCGTAAATTCAAAAAGAAAGCATACCTCCCGTATTCCTAATAAAATGGATGTTCCACCAGGGAGATACACTAAAAAATGCTCATTTTGCAATTATGTTGGTCATGATAAGCGCAAGTGTCCCTTACGACATGGTGGTCAAACTACATTTCGCGGTGGAAGTACCTCTCGTGGCGGAGGAAACTTTCGTGGTGGTGGCACATCTCGCGGTGGTGGCAAAAGATCAACTCAAAGGCATGAATTGATGAATATTTTTTAAGTTTTTTTCTTTCTTTGATGATTGTATTTTAACAAGTTTGGGTTTGTTATTAATGAACAAGTTTAAGTATTTTCATATTGTTATGAATGATGCAATTTAATTATTTTGAGATTGCTATGAATGCTACAATTTTGACTAAAAAATAGCACGCTTAAATCTAAACCCTAAAACATAAAGAACTTAAAGCTAATGACACCAAGTCTTCAAACAAAAATGGAGTTCGAGCACTTTTCAACCACTAAAACGACAATCCGAAGTTTTGCTTATCCTTGATGTATTGAGCCTACCTTATTAATCCCACAAAAATAAGTAGGGTTCTATATAAAATATTGAAGTTTCGGGGTCCCGAAGCATGATTAATCTATGGCTAAAGTACGTTAAAATGAGTAAAGAAAGAGGAGTTAACCAAAAGAAGAAGAAAAAAAGGAGTGGGGGGGGGGGGGGGGGGGGGATCCTTTAGCGCAGTAAATTACTGCGTTAAAGGAGTTAACCCCGCCGTTAAAGGTAGTTTTGTCACCTTTTTTGTTGGGGTATTTCGGTTCAAATGGTCCTTTTTGGGGTCATTTTGGTTCCAGACTCCTTTTTTTCCCCCTTCAAAAGATGAAATCAGTCAACTGTGGTTTCTTCCCTATTTCTTTGGATTTTCCTTTTATTTTAGTTTTGGTTTAAGTCATATTTTAGTTCATCCTAATATTTCTTTCTTTGTTTCTTTTGTTAATACCTTTTCATCTTGCCATCTAAACTATTACTCCCTCCGTCCCAAAAAGATTGTCTTACTTTCCTTTTTAGTCTGTACCAAAAAGATTGACATCTTTCTATATGTAGAAACAATTTAACTTTATGAAATGATTTACAGCCACACAAATATCTAAGGCTTATTTTGGACCACACATTTCAAAAGTCTTCCTTTGTTTCTTAAACTTTGTGTCAAGTCAAACTAAGACAATCATTTTGGGACGGAGGGAGTATATGTTTAATGAAAAAGTCAAACCACTTAAATCTAAATGGTATATAATGAATATAAATAAGAAGAATTTTTATATGAGGTAATATCATAATTGATTTTAAACTCCTAAATATTAGTACTTGATATATAGTTCAAATAAGGAACAATTTAATAAGTAAAAATTTTATTAATTTTAAAGTTCTAAATATTAGGTAAATAGTAAATGACAATTTTGTCTATTGGAGAGCCTTTCAATGAAGGGCAAAAAGTTCAATCAACATTTCTAAGATCTTTCGTGTTTTTAATATAGTATATAGGTTAAATATTTTAAAATAAATTTATTTTGACAAAATGACTAATATTTGGGATCGGAGGTTATAGTTTTGAACAATCTTCTCAACAGTATCATAATTGTGCCTTGATAATAATGACTTAACCTACTAAAATTACTTATCGCTCGAAAAGGTAATGGACCATGGTTCCCATATATAGTTAACAATTACCGCACAAGAGGGTTGCAACTTGCAAGTTCAATAATCCGTTCGATTATTTAGTTCAAATTCGACTCAAATCGATCTAATTTTTTGTTCTCAACTCTCATATCCATTATCTGTTTGGATTAATGTTACATTTTCAAGAGACTCCGGAGGACAAACTTTATTCTAATTTACGAGTAAGAAGATACTGAGAGAGAACACGCGCATTAATTGAAAGAAAATGTATTATCTTATTCATACTAGTCTCACGGAACATCCGAAAAATAGTCATCATCAGTGTAAAATTCGTATCACAAAATGCAATACTAAATTTTCAACTGTACACACCATGTTATGATTTAAATGAATGACTGATTTAAATGAATGACAGAGGTTATTACTAACCAACATCATAATGTACCTACAAGACTCTTTTATTTTAATTAATTAATCCAAGCAATTTTGTCATCCCTAATTTAATATCAGCCTCTTGGTTTTGCAGCAAAAGTGCCCCTTAGTTTGTTTATAGCTGGACCAGTAGTGGTGGCACAGTTCAAACCCTCTCTATCGTCTCTGCACATATTACTAAAGAGACCCATTGGGTAGCCTCCTTTTTTATTAATGAAGTAATTCATGCCCTGCGCACACCTATTGTTCTCGTCATTTATTTCTTCTGCGTATCTGCACATAAATGTGATAAAATTAGCCCATGAAAATATATGGGAAAAGAATATAAATGACAATCCGGGTGAAATTGACACCGGATGGCCCAAGAATATTAAAAGACATTTTTTAGCCTTTTTAAAATAATTTCATTTTGTTGTCATTTTTCAACTAATCTCATCATATGTATAGAAATTGTATCATTGTTGTATAGAATATGTATCACTACTGTATATGTATAGGGATTGTATCATACATATAAAAATGGTATCATTGTTGTATATAATATGTATCCCTACATTATATGTATAGAAAATGTATCATTGTTGTATAATTTATGTATAATAAATGTATAATCAACGTATAGTCAGTGTAATAATATATACACACTAATGATACACATACACTATTTACAAAGGCAAGGATTATAGGAGAAAACATTGAGACCGCCGAAAAAGTTTTTCTGGCCAGATCTGTATCAAATGACCATAGATCTGATGATTTCACTACAGAGTTTGATATTATCTCTTTATTTTTTTCACTCGTGTGAAGTTGTTTTTCTGGATTCCCTAACCATCGACTAATGGAAACCCAAATCGGCACCGACGACGTCGTCTTCATCAATGAGTACACGACGGTGAAGATCGAGTTCAGGACGAGCTCTACAAGGTGAATAGATGGCTAAGGAACGATGTCGCCGAAGAGATCATCGCCGCCGGAGACGCTTGGCCTGCTTGATGATTTGGAAGAGATCATCGTCGCTGGAGATGGCGGAGCCTAATTTGCCGGAGATGGCAAAGCAACGATGTCGACAAAGAGATGGCAACAGAGAAAACACAGATACTCAATTGTCGGTGGCCGCGACTGGAAAGTGGAGGAGAGAGTGTAGAGTGAAATTTTATATTTTGACTACAATTTGTCTTTGAGATGGGCTGAAGGGCTATTTTGGGGCATTATCTTAAAATAAGGCCTTTTGGAGCCTTTTCTTCTGCGGCCAGTTTGCAGGATTATCCTTCGCTAGGGGTGGTCTTTAATTTTTGCCTCTCAAATTGGTGGTCTTTAACTTTTGCCCTTAGCCCAAATTGCATGGTCAGTTTTGCAAATTCTGTCTTGCATGGCTAGATTTGCAAAATTCTGCCTTGCGAATTTATTTATTTTTTACTGAGCTGGGGTTCGAACCCACAACTTCGGGAAATTAAGCGAAGGGCAAAACTTAAAGACCACCCCAAATGAAGATCAATCCCCGCAAAAAGAAAAAAAAAAAGGTTCTTCTGCTGGTGGTCACACCTTGTCTTTTTCTTAAAATACAATCCACTTATTTATTGGCTCAATACGTTTTGAATCGACAAATTCAGCGGGCTGATATGTAATCCAAACTGACGTATGAACAAAACTCATAAAAATATCTTTGATATTTTTCTTGTTTGCTCGTATGTTATATAGTACAATAACATAATTAAAAAAAGTATTTTATTAGGTACTTAAAAAATTATAAAAAAAAAATCAAAGATGGTACTACTCCCTTTGTCTCAATTTATGTGGCACACTTCCCTTTTTAGCATGTAACAAAAAGAACGTCACCTTCTATATTTACAAATAATTTACTTTTAAAATTCCTCTTTTACCCTTAAGTAGACGATTTACGGCCACATAAAATATCTAAGGTTTATTTTGCCCAGAAATTACAAAAGGCTTTTTTTTTTTTTTTAAACTTCGTGTCTAATCAAATAGTGTCACATAAATTGAGACGGAGGCAATAAAACTTAGTAAAATTGGGACGTTGAATTATGACCCGCTTTTAGCTCATTTTAAAATTAATCCATTTTAGCCTAAGTAATTTTTTAACTAATTTTAGCCATCTAAATATCAATGCAACCCGTCCATTTGACACTCATACCTGCAGGCTATTTGCTTAATCCCATTGCAACATGTCACTGGGTTGTAATTAGGTCCTTTGCATTGGTTTGTAAGGACGGAGAAGTCTTCCTTCTCGAAATCAATGGGACAATCATTCTTCACCATAAACCTTTCAAGAAGGCCACGGCGCATGTGAACATTAAGCGCGTCATCTGCTCAAACAAAAAAAGTAAATTTAATTAAACACAAATTTTGAAAGAAAGAAGGTTTAATAGAGTGATCGCTGAAACTATTCACAAGCTTGCGCACACGTGGAAAATTTGAAGCTTTCTGAGAATGGAGAACCTCGGACTAAAAATGTTAGTGTTGCAATAAGTTGAACAAGAGGTCTAGAGTTCAATCCATTCACAGGGCGCTAACCGAGTCGCATTTGGTAGTGAGTGTTTTGCCTTCATAATGAGACTTTCCGGCATAAATTCGAATTGATTAGATCCTAGAATTGATACTGGGCACCAGTAGAAAACCCAAAAAAATCCAGAACCAGTGGCAGATGTAGAGCATATTATATGGACTCACGAGAACAGTAGCTTTTCGTAGACCCTACATTTCTATTAAGAAATTCATAAATTATATATAAATATATGACTGTGAACCCAATTATTACTGTATATTAACTTGGAATCGTTAGAGGAATCCATAACTTCCAATCCTAGATTCCCCTCTGTCTAGAACAAGAGCGCTAAAGGGAAGCCCGGTGCACAAACCATGCCGCATTAGCAGGGTTCGGGGAAGGACCCCACCCTAAGGGGTGTGACGTAGTGTGATATAGACAGAACAAGAACACAGAAAGAAATAAAAATGGAGGACCACCAAAGGTTTTTAGACTGTGGTGGAGTGGTAAGTTTCCCTTTATTCTTAATCAAAGGTCTCAGGTTCGAATCTTGAAAATAGAATTTCCTCTAATAAGGAGTGTTACCTCCAAGAGTAGCACTTTTAAAAGCCCGAATCCAGATTTATTGGGCTAAAAAATGGCTGCTGGTAGGGTGTTCAGGGTTCGGTTTTTGGTTGAAATCAAACCAGTTTAGTCGGTTTTTTAAATATTAAAACCAAACCAAACCAAATATTATATACATTTATCGGTTTGGTTGTTATCTATTTTTAACCATACAAAACTATAAACACTACAAGAGAACATGGAATTAGCTACGGAATTTGTCGGTGATCCCTAGATAATCCGTTGCTAAATAGTTCATCGCTAATTAGATTTTCTTATAATCCATCGCTAATCCGTAACTAAATGAGATTAGCATGAGATTTTTGTTTTTAGCTAAGAAATTTTGTCTGTCGCTAATTCCTTGTTTTCTAGTAGTGAAACTCTTTCCTTCTTTTTCTATTATTATATCTTCCCGTTAAACAAACAAATAAAGTGAAATGGGGTATACTGGAGGATGCTAAATGCTCATTTTGTCCTGCTACTACTGAAATTGTAGCTCATTTGCTGTTTGAATGTCCTATCTACTCAGGGGTATGGAAGAGACTGTTGATTTGGCAAGGGATCATAAGATAGATATTTGGCTGGAAGGAAAAAATAGCATGGTCTAGTTCACAATATAAAGGAAAGAGTCCTGAAGTAGAAGTGTATAGGATGACATTGGCTTGTGCTGTCTACTGGATTTGGCATGAAAGGAATTGTAGAGTGTTCCAACAGAAGCAGAGAAGTGAAGATTGTTGTTCAAGAAGTGCACTATAAAGGCAACACCAGTAGCAGATTATGTAGTAGATTAACAAACTTGAATTTCTATGCCTAGTGAGTAGTAGCAGATGTATAGGAGTTTGAGGTAGTTAGCAAAATTGAGGCTGATGAAGCTCAGTAATTTGCTGTTTTCTTTTTCTGGTTTTAAAGCTTACTTGGTGTATAAAAATTCAACTTCTTTGCCAAAAAAAAAAAAAGTGACAAATTTATTATTAGGTAAATGTAACATCATTAAAATATACTCAGAACAAATCAGATATATTTAACTATATAGTGTCTTATGATATATTCTACGTAAGCCAGAATAATCAAAAACTAAAGATTGTTGAAACTTTATCTTCATATGACACAAGAAATTTTGACTAATCCTAAATGAAGAAATTATGTAATTAAACTTCGTGAATTTCATGATAATTTTGATACAATTTAATATATTATATTATATATATAGATATATATAATTTAAAATATTATCGATTTTCTATCAATAATTATCGATTTTTAAAAAATTTAAAACCGAACCCAAAAAAGTATCGATTTATTTAATCGGTTTGATTTGATTTTCTATTTGAATCAATTTTTAAACCAAACCATGAACATCCCTACATGTCGGACTCCGGTTAAAAAAAAATATAGAGAAAGAATAAGAGCATTGAAAGAAATAAATAAAAATAAAAAAAAGGTGGAATAATTACATGAGATGTAGGATGGGGAAGAGGAGGCCAAGCCATCAGCAAGGAAGAAGAAAAACAAGAAGAAGCATGATCTTTCAAATGCCATTGTTGCTTTTCTTCTTCTTAATTTGGTAGAGATTTAACTCTTTATTGATCTCCTTTTCTTCCCTCTATTGTAATGACGTGCACTGCTTTTCTTTCTGAATATCTTCACAATTTTCCTTCTTTATTTATAACGCAGAAAATGATAGAGAGACTCGGAGAAAGAAAGGCTTAAATTGAGCTAATTTTTCAGTCCATTGATTTGTTCAGTTTTATAGGCACTTAATTTATCTAGTTCCAAAGAAACTAACACAACTGTTTCCTAAAAATACTCTCACAATTTTTTAGAAATCTGTGCAAAAAAGAAGTTCATGATAAAAGAGCATTCCTCTTCTATATTGCAGATGTGATAGCAGTTAACTAGATAATTAAAGACAATCCAGCCAAGCATCAAGTCGTAAATCAGATGAAAACTGAATTGGCCCTTCTTGATCTTGGTTCTGAAATGGATGTAGCCTCTTTGATCATTCTTCAGAGAAGCTTTAGCTTTCCTTTGAAGAGTTATAGACTGTGTAAAGAACCTTCGCATTTTTTCCCTACACCAATATTAGCCATTATGTCAGCCACATAATTAGCTTCCCTATAGCAATGATACACATGACTTTGCTCTGGATCATCAGGAGTCTAATCTCCTGAATGCTAAGTTGCTCGGACTCTCCAAATGTTGCCGCACCCGTGCCAGATCCTCCAAAAATGCACTACTTTTGGAGGATCCGATAGGCACCCATTGACATTTTGAAGAGTCCGAGCAACATAGCCTGAATGTACTCCTTTAGGCAAGATCGAATTTCAGTATTGTCATTGATCATGTGCACTAACAAAAGAGAATCAGTCTCCAGGATTAGATCCTTATGACCATTAGCAATGCACCACTGTAGGCCTTTAACTAGAGCCAATGTCTCTGCCTTGTTGTTACTAGAAACACTAATAAGAGAAGAAACTCATCATCATATTGCCTCTATCTTCCCTAAGGATACCACCACCAGCAGCTTCAACCTGTTAGGAGAGGGACTAGTCCATTTGATAGTTTTATTATCCAAAACTTGTACAACTCTTTCAGCTTTGTCACGGATATTAGTCCATTTATAAGAGCAACTGAAAGAAGGGAATTGGCTGTTGAGAGTGAGCCCAATCAACTTGGTTGATTATATTGCTAGAAGATATGTTGATCTAATCAAAACTCTTCCTACATCTGGTTTTCCAAATTTTCCAGGAGATTACTGAGGGAGTGCATTGTAGAAGAAGATCATGTATTGGATTCTTTGGCTTGATGAGCCACCATTGAATCATCATGCTTCTGTCATGTTGTGACATTGGATCCCTGCATAATTACAAAAGAAAGAGCAAAATGTGTTTCATCTCCCCTTCAACAACAACAACATACCCAGTGTAATCTCACAAGTGGGGTCTAGGGAGGATAGAGTGTACGTAAGTCTTACCCCTACCTTGAGAGGTAGGGAGCTGTTTCTGATAGACCCTCGGCTCAAATAAATTATTTGTTGTCTCAAGAGAAGGGATTCTACAGCAGTTACAACTGGAGGGACCATGAATTCCAAAACTCTAAATCTTATCATCGGTTTAGCAGTCTCAGCATGACGAATGAAACTTTAAAAGGAAGTTTAGCATGCCAAATTCTCTTGTCAGTGAGAGAAGTGGATCTTGGAGTTCTAAGAGCTTTCCAAGCAGATTTGCAGGAGAATTCACCACTGTCATCAACTAACCAAATGGTGTAATTAATCCATTTTGTTGTGATCAATCTTGATCTTAGTTATCAGGTTCCCATATAGTTAACAATTACCACTCAAGAGGGTCGCAAGTTCTATCCATTCGATTATTTACTTCAAACTCGTCTCAAATCGATCTAACTTTTTGTTCTCAACTCTCATAGCCATGAGTAATTAATTATCTAATTGGATTAATGTTACATTTTCAAGAGACTCACGTGGACAAACTTTATTCTAATTGACGAGTGAGATATAGCTAAGAAGATTCTGAGAGAGAACGCACATGTTAATTGAAAGAAAATGTATTATCTTATTCATACTAGTCTCACAGAACATCTGAAAATACTCATCATCATTAGTACAAAATTCGCATCACAAAATGCGATACTAAATTTTCAACCGAACACGCCATGTTGAATTAAAATGAATGAGAGGTTATTACAAACCAATATCACAATGTAAATATAAGACTTTTTGATTTTTAATCAATCCAAGCAAATTTTTTTCTTGCCTAATTTAATTTCTGCCTCTTGATTTTGCAGCAGCATTGCCCGTTTGTTTGTTTATAGCTGGACCAGTAGTGGGGCGACAGGCCAAACCCTCTTTATCTTCTTTGCACATCTTATCAAAGAGTTCAAGTGGGTAAAGTTTATTGATGATGGAAAACATGCCCGTGGCGCACCCATTCTCTAGTTCATTTAACTCTTTTGCATACCTGCATGTAAGACCGATAAAATTAGCCCATGAAAATATGATTCGCTTATTTATTTGATCAACTCATTTTAATTCTGCACATTTCAAAATTTGAGTATTTTTTAAAATCTTGGCTCGTCAGTCGAAATTAATTACGGACACTGACCAAAATATACAAAACTTGTATACTGACTATATATATATATATATATATATATATATATATATATATGCAAAACACAGACATTTGTTGGTTATTATCTTTTTGAGCTGTCCAAAAATGTAACTATCTAATTCAAGGTTTATATGTTGGCCCAAATTGATCATTGAGCGAAACCTTATCAAAATATTTAAAAAAATATTTTTTTTTCTTTATTTGATATGTTGTATGTAACCACAATAAAGAAGAAAAAATGTTTTGTTAGGTACTGGAAAATTTATAAAAGATCAATCAAAGAAATTTAAACTTAGTAAGAATTAGACCGTTTGGATCAATGACCAGTTTGTTAGCTCATTTTACATCAACTAATTTTAGTCCAAGTAACTATTGAGCAAATTTAAACCATCTAAATTTAATCCAGTCCGTTCATTTGACACTCATACCTGCAAGCAACTTGCTTGAACGCATTGCAACATGTCAGTGGGTTGTAATTAGGTCCTTTGCATTGGCCTGTAAGGGGGGAGAAGTCTTCTCTCTCGAAATCAATGGGGCAATCATTCTTCACTAAAAAATTTTCAAGAAGACCACGACCCCCTAGCATGTGAACATTAAGCACGTCATCTGCACAAACACAAAAGGAATTTAATTCAACACAAATTTTGGAAGGAAAAAAAATTTGTTAGTGTTGCAATAAATTGAACAAGAGGTCTCGGATTAGATCCATTCATAGGCCGCTAATAGAGTCGCATTTGATAGAGAGTGTTTTAGCCTCATAATGAGATTTTCCGGGGCAAATTTGGAATAGTTGGACCTCAAAGCAGAGAGGAGTGGATGTAGCCCCTAAGGTATGGGTTCATGTGAACCCAGTAATTTTTATGCGTATCATGTATTTGTATTAAGAAATTCACAAAGTATTTATAGATAGCTGATCGTGCACCTAGTTATTATTTTATGTTTGAGACCATTGTAGGAACCTATGAACCTCAAAACCTGAATCTGCCTCTGATTTAGTGGATGTTGAATTCTGATGGAAAATACGAAGAAGACAAGAATATCTAGAGTTCAAGAGCATTGAAAGAAATAAAAATGGAGGGCCACCAAAGGTTGTGGACTTTGATGGAAAATACGAAGAAGACAAGAATATCTAGAGTTCAAGAGCATTGAAAGAAATAAAAATGGAGGGCCACCAAAGGTTGTGGACTTTGATGGAGTGGTAGGTACCCCTTCATCCTTAACCAAAGGTTCGAGCATTGGAAATGCAGTCCTTCTAATAGGGAGCTTGTACCTCCCAGAGTGGGATTCTCAAAGGCTGATCAAGTTCGAATTAAACGAGCTCCAAAATGGATGTCTAACAAGGGCATTGAGAACTAGAGCATTAAAAAAAAGGCAGCCGTTACATAAGCATCCCGTGTTAGTAGGGTCAGAGGAAGGGCCGCACCTCAAAAGGTGTGATGTAGACAACCTACCCTAATGAAAGTATTAGTGGCTGCTACCACGACTCAACATAGGTGACCTATAGGTCACACGGAGATAACTTTACCGTTGTAGCATTGAAAGAAATAAAACAAATATAGAAGGAATAATTACATGAGATGTAGGTTGGGGAAGAGGAGGTCAAGCCAACAGCAAGGATGAAGAAAAACAAGAAGAAGCATGATCTTTCAAATGCCATTGTTGCTTTTCTTCTTCTTAATTTGGTAGAGATTTTACTCTTTATTGATCTCCTTTTCTTCCCTTTACGGTAATGACGTACACTGCTTTTCTTTTTAATATTTTCACAAGTTTTCTGCTTTATTTATAAGGCAGAAAAAGATAGAGAGACTCGGAGAAAGAAAGGCTTAAATTGAACTAATTTTTTAGTCCATTGATTTGTACAGTTTTATACGCCCTTAATTTCTCTAGTTTCAAAGAAACTAACACTATTTCCTAAAAATACTCCCGCAATTTTCATTAAAACTTATTACATTTACAACTAATCAAACAATATTTTCCCAAAATTATTCTAAAACTCTTAAAAACAGTTTTCTGACACATAAATCAAACCTATTGTGCCTTTTTTTTTCTTTTCCATAAAAACCAACTATTGTAACTCAGGCTTAACTTTCTTATTATTAGAAATAACGTATTAAATTATGTAGGGATGAATGTGTCTAAACATATATCAGTATTTTTTTTTTGTTGGTTACTAATTTTTTATTTCATTACCATGTAAGCTCTACAAATCAGAAAAAAAGAGCTTAAATGAATGTATCTAAACATATGTCAGTATTTTATATAAAACCTAATAATATATTTAACATATTTTTTTCTTTTATTTTATTTAGTATGATGATAATATAAATTGAGCTTCAAAAAAAAAGTGACGATTCATATAGCCAACTCCCAAAGTTTTTTTTCTTCCTGTTTTTTAAGGAGAGTCTTTGCGTAATAGTAAACGTTGTTGCCATGTGATCATAAGGTCACAGATTCAAACCGTAGAAATAGCCTTTTAGCAAAGTAAAACTGTGTACATAAGCGGTAGAGTTCCATCGGTTGCATTTTTCATCATTATGATGTTTGTGTTTGGGGGAAATCCAAAATTACACTTCTGTATATACGAGGTATCTTAGTTATATCCTTTGTTATATATTTCGAGACCACTCAATACACTTAATGTTGCCAATTAAGATATTTACAATGAGAAATTCTTTTATTGGCCTAGATTTTGGGAACGATGTTTCCTTTTTCGTCATGGAATAAAGCTGCTTGTGTATTCCACTTCTCAATTATCCTTTATTTCACCGATTTATATGTATGTCTACCGTTTTTTTCCTTAGTCCACACTCCTCTAATCTTTAAGGGGTCGTTTGGTGGAGTGATTCAAAATAGTACTGAATAAGGCGTATTAATAATGTTGAATTATTTATGATGGTATTATTTTTTATCGACTTGTTGGTTTGTTATATTAAATAACATGCATTGCATAATTTCTAAATAGTATTGAATAGGTGTACTAGAATAGGAATAGTACTGGTATTGTTAGTGTCATGGTTTACTATGTATAAAAATAATATTGAATAGAGTGTATAAGTAATATTGATATTAGTTTACCAGACTTAAATTTGCAATCAAACATGAAGCTAGTTCAGTTGATGGTGCTCTGAGATCAAGAGACAAACGCTACTAAGACATGGATGCAAAAGATACACATTTTCAACACCATCGCCAATATAGTCGACAAAACTAATTCCATTTTAATTCTACATTTCACGTCAAGAAAAATAATCAGAATAAATACCACCATCACTCTGAATATAGATAAAAATCACGCTTTTTTTGTTTGTTCATTTTGAGCATGCGCCGCTACACTTAAAAAACTCTCAGAGAACTCTAAAAGCTGATCTGCACCTCTTCATACTGAAACCATCTGTACCCCTTCTCTCTATGATCAAAATTCATGAACAAAACTGGATATTTTCTCAGGCCATTTTATTTTGAATATGCCGATGGATATGTACTAGAAACTCGACATATGAAAGTCCATTTTGTGTCTTGTCTTCTACCATGTGCGAGAGAAATAACATGCCTGACAAAGAGATTCAAAGGTTAACAATGTGCTAGGGCCATGACCATGAATGAATATCACATAATTTGAGCTTCTTTCCTTCCAAACCAAACCAATATCACATGAGCATGCTTCTTGCATGTAGAAAATCTTTTGCCAAATGTAATATAATCATTCTCTTCCCTCAATGTTAATTAAAGCTATAAAACAAGTGTAGAAGTAGTCCCCTTCGATACGATAGTTCTACACCTCAGTTAAACCTCAGGATACCATGTGATAAACTGTTGTAAAACTAAAGTACTGCCTAAAGAATCAGAAATGGCTAAAGGTGAGTTAATAAGCAAAGAGAGGATGATTGGTCATTGCAAGATCTCATATGAAGTATTAAAAAGCAGCTAAGAGCAGGGAACGTTAAATTGATTGAAAAGATTAATCCATGTAGATCATTTTGATATTTCGTTATTCCGCCCATCTCCTTTCTTCCACTTCAGACTAATTTATAAATATATATTCTTTGGTTTGGGGGATGGGGGAAGATATGTTGAGAATTGAGGTAGAAATGCAAAAAAAAGGTACTGGATACAAACCTGATGAATCTCCCTTTTTGCATAATTTTAAGCTGCCAAAATCAAATTGAGAATATATCAGAAATTAGACACATTATGTGTTACAGGTTCAGACTAATCACATCTTTTTGATTTATAAGTAATGAAATGTAATTGAGTAACCCTCTCCTAAAAGGTGGACGTAAACACAGGAGCAAATACACAGAAAAAGAAGAATCATACCGGAGATAGTTACACCTTTGGCGTCTAATATCATTAATGATGTCATTGAGCTTCTTAGAGAGTGGATTGTCATACTGCTGCAGAACAAACTGAGAGAGGGAAATTTTAGAATTTACGCCCAGAGGAGCTAAATACAATAAGTAATTGCTTTCCTTCACCAACGGGATAAAAAAGGAACATTAATCAACAGCTTTTTCAGCCACATGTATCATACGAGGATCCTAGGAGAACGCATGCTGAGAATGTGTTCCCTCTTTTACCTCCTCATAAATTTGGAATAATATCACCAATCAACAGTTTAAGACGTGTCAAATTACCTGAGCAGGAATTTCTTCAACAGATGAAATGCCTAGCAGCTGACGGATAACATTAGGATCTGCAGAGTTCCCAACATATATCAAACAGTCCTCACCGTTCTCGAGAAGATAGATACCATTGTCGCTAATGTGTTCACTGGAAAGTGGAATAGGAGGAGGAATAAGAGAATCATCATTCTCCTGCAAGTTCAAATACAGATAGAAATGTAATCCAAAAATAATGTTCCAAATGTCTCAATAAAAAGAATAGAACTACCACTTGACTTAGAAAGGCAAAAGGAAAAGGGAAACAAAATCAATAAATACAAGCCCATACCTTTGTATCAAGATCGTGAATTGCTATCAATCTAGGGTAGACCAGAGGGATTGCCAATGGAGTAGAGAGTGGGGAAACATAATTAATCCAGAAGGACCTACTATCGATCTGTCCATCTGCTCTAAGTCCAGGGCTTTTAACTAAAGCTGAAATATTAAGAAAACTTATAAAAACATGCTTTTACATTATTTTTTGCACAAAAATTTGCACAAGTAGTTTTACGGTGGCAAAGAAAATTAGAGTTAGCCATTCAACATACCCTGTAAGTAGGAAGCATTCAGAAGCTAAATGCACATACTAAGAATGCATTATCATTCATTCATTTAGGTTTTCTTGGCGCTATTTTCCTTCATATCATTTACATCAACTAACTCATATAATACACTGAATAAACAATCTTAGAATAGAAACAAAAGGACATCAAGGGGGGGCATAGCGGAGGAAAGTGATATTAGGCATTTTGATCAATATGTCAACTTAAATATAAAAAGGAGAAGAAGAGGAAGTAATGCAAGAAAAGTATTTGCAAATTGCACTGCATGTATAAACCAACACTGTCAAATCATTGGGAAACGAAGGGCTTGGGAAAAAGAAATGCAAGATATACCGAGTGTGTAAAGAGGAAGAAGTTTAAGTGCCTCAGGAAGGATAAGTTGCCCCGAGGATGACACTGTAGCACAGAATTTACGGTAAGAATGAAGAATGTTGATGCAAAGGTTTGTCACTTGTTCTCTGATCCGTGAGAGAGGAGCGGTCGGTACTTCACTGGCCGCTGCATGCAAGAAAAATGACATAAGTACGAGTACTCTCTTAAAATAATACATGAGGAGAAAAAAGGAAAAATAATGAAATAGCAACAGCACATGAGATAACATTAAACATCAAAAGCAAGTAGTGCAGGCCACTTGGCAGCTCGTGATAGTAATTATGTCGACCACAACAGCACAATTAATAAGCTGTAAAGAGCTACCTTCTACTTACTTACTCCTGGCCAGGTGGAATTTTTTATCTTTTGAGGGGGGTATTTAGCATATCGAAGAACAAAAATATCTGCCTGACAAGTTTACCGTGGTTGATTAGTCAAAAGAAATGTAAAGAAAGAAAAGGAGTGTATTAATTGTGCATTTTCAAGGCAAAATATACGATTTTTTAATTTTCCCCTATACATCCTAACAATATGAACCCCTGAGGGCAAAAAAAGGAAAATATCATTTAGCCATTCGGCCAAAAGATCTAGAAGAGGTGACATCCTACAAACACCAGTTCCCTACTTATTCCAACAGTGTCAATTTCTTTTTTATCTTTTTTAATAAGACACTTATTATTCTTCGTCCCTCATTTTGTTCATGTTGCGGTTTTGCTTTTGGATAGCATCCAAAATCACGGATCATCTAGACACAAATGTTCCACCCCCATCTAGACAACATTCATTTATGCAGAACAAGAGTTACTGGGATTATAGGGAAAAGGGAGCAACATGTAGGAGGAGTCCACACACAATCTTATATATAATACGGTTATGCACATATGAGAAAGGAGCAAACACCAATGCAGCTTTTGGAAATAATAAATGCATACTTTATAAGGAAAAATTAAGTATCAAAGATCATCTCAGCATAAAGGGGAGAAAATAGGCATAGATGCAGAAACCAAAGATCCTTTCTGAGGCAGCAGTACATTATAGAGATAAAATCTTCCCAAATTTTAGCACTTCCAAAAATGGAGTTAATTGAGAATAAAAATGGGAGATGCCCCCTAACCATGAGGGGGCGGATGAGGACGCTGAACTGTCGGCACTGTACTTAAGAATGTGGCACAGTGTATTATGAGATATTATCCTCTACCTTGCTTTAAGATGCAAGCAAATTGGGTGTCCAGGTCAGCTGATCGAAACAGGTTACTCAACATAGTTGTGCAAGGCAGAGCCAAAGTTGATACTCGGATTCTTCTTTGGCCGTCGATGGTAGTGTAAAGAACAGCAGACTGGAAAGACAGAGACAAGCTCTTGTAAATGGCCATCATATTGCACCAGGGAAGAAAAAATGAAAAGGAGGGAGCAGCAGCAGGCAAAAATAGACATAGAAACAGGGCAAACAAGATTAACCAAAAACTCATTGCTGAAGATTCAAAATAAATTTGTACCTGAAAAGAACATTCTGAACCATCCTGCAATTTGTCATCATGTTTCAATGTCACCATAATTGTTTTGTCAGAGTCAATCTGCACAATGGAAAGCTCACTTAGAAATGAACACACCCAATTCAGGAGTCAGTCAAACTAGCACATTCAGCAGGGAATCAACAGTGTAAAAAGCTTTTGAGTGTAAATATGCACGCAGAACAAGGCGAATTAACAGTATAAACATGCATACAGAAAAACCTACGCTAGTACAGCTTCCATGGAAAAAATGGACAAGCTAAAATCCCTTACCAGCACATTGTGGGTTACTAGATTAACATAACCCCTTCTGGAAGGGAATATCCTCTTATAAGGTTCTCTCAAAACATTTAACTTAGAAGATATACCTTTAGGTACTTTTGGACATGTGAACTTCCACACGTATGGCCCATGAAACATTCATTTGAATATTTTAGCCATGGACAATCTGTAAAGATGGTTTTAAGAGATTCATCTTGATGTGAAAAAAAGGCTAGATAAAAGCATAGGTGACAAACGAGTGCCGAATGAACATAGCACAACATATTCCTTTTCTTGGTTGCATCATCTCTACCCCCCAAAACTCACCAAAAGAACAGGACAAAGGCAGAGAAATCAACACTGTGGGAAGCTCACTTAGTAAATCAGGCAGGAATCAATAGTAAAGTATCAAAAGTAGTCAAACATAATATGGGTAGATTTGGTATTAGCCCAAGAAATGTGCTATAGATGCTTCGAACTTAATACAGATGTGCATAGTTTATTTATCAAATCTATCTCAGTTATTGTGGTTGTACTTCAGGTGTGGGAAGTGCATAATTGTCTCCTAAATGGGGAAGGAGTACAGAAGGATAAACCACAGGTAGATCAGCTCTAATGGAATTCCTTTACAGTAATATATATGTGCAAAGTTTATTTAAGGATAGAGGGACAAACCGCAGGTAGATCAACATCTGTTGGAATTCTTTTACAGTAATTTCCAGAGTACTCCTGAACTTGAAGGCCCTACAAATGGAACACAGTCAGCATGAATTTTGTGCTCAGTTTCCATAAATGAGGTCTGGCACTTCTCCTATGAGAGAAGCACAGGAAGACCCAAAAACTGAGGAGCATACCTGACTACATCTTACACGCATCACCGCCTCAAACCCTTGGGGCCTAGTGATATTCCATCGAAGATCATTGTATAGCTTGGCAGTATCAGCAAGAGCAGAGAAAGGGAAATAGTAGTACACCTGACACAAGTGAAATATCCTTAAAGCTCAAGCCTAGATATAAAAATATCAAAAGGAATATGAAGTGAAGCGCTATCATATACAGTAAGTTTCATAATAAGATCTGTTCATAAATTCCATGTACAGAAAGTGCCTCGTAACCGGGGTCCTAGAGGAGAAGACAAGCTAAAATAGTAACAAATGTCACAGTTACCTGCCCACCAGTGGTCCTAGGAATGACTGAGATGGAGGCAATGTCTACATAAGATTGAGTTGTGAGAAACACGTCAACACAGACCTGAAGCAGTTGAGATCTAATTAATTAAAGTGAACGATTATAAATATAAAAAGACCAAAAAACGTTCTTAACATCCTATTTGTGCTTAATGAATCATTCTTCCACGGGCTTTCATATTACTCACCTGATACTCGGCAAACTCAATAGCCATTGTCTTCAGAGTTTTGTCAGCCGGCTGGAGTAACTTGTGAGCCTCCTGAAATTGGAGAATATACAACTCTTCTGAATAAGCAATGTCATGGTTGCTTTTTTTCCGGCATAAACAACAAATTATTTTCCTGAGAATTATAATTAAAAAATAATAATTGTATTCATCGCCACATTGGTGCTGGATATGTACATTATAAAAACTCAGATGGAGTCCAACGTTCATTTGTCCAATGCTTACAAGGACTACGCTAAAAGTACCTCAATGTGCCAAACAAACACCATTGTCATATGAACTTTCAATCTGTTCTAAGCAAACTGATCAACGAGAAGAAAAATGATAAGCACACTCTGGAGAAAGCTTAGAGGGAATACACCTAAACCCAAGATTTAAGAAGAAACTCGACAGCCACAAAAAGCTCTCATTTACCACAAAAAGAAAATGATTCCTAAGCTCCATAATTGCAAGACGATGATCCAATAGTGGAATTAAGACCAAACATTTTGTAGAAATGATGAGCAAATTGCCATCCATTTCTCAGAGGCGATGATCCAAATAAGTGATTAGCGGCTCAAAGGACTTAAGTCGAGTTATTGAACCACTATTTCTGCCAATACATTATTGTACATACTCTAGAAGTGAAATTTCAAGTAGACATGTTGATGTCAACAAATTGAAAAGATTGTTTGATTTTCTATTGTCTCTTTCATAAGTTGGCAATTAAAAGACAATAGCTCTCACACTTAAGCATGTTAAGGACAATATTAGAAGCTTCTATATACATATTCAGCACTGGATATGGACAATTTTATGGACAGAGCCCACATGATAAATATGGACAATGTTTGTGACATCCAAAATATGAAATGAGGGGCAAAAACAAGGGAACAGTGGGTATAAACAATCTAAAAGTGAGACACCAGTGTCGGAGTACCTAGCAGTCTATAGCAATCAAGGAAAAAGGCACCAGAAAACATAACTCCTACTAAAAGACAGATATACTAAAAACTGGTTCAATAATTTTACCTTTTCTGCAGCTGATACATTGGTTCTTCCTTCAGCCTCTCTAGCAGAAAGGGCTCCAATACCCGTAGATGGCAGGACTATAAGACATAGCAAGTATAGCCAACACTTAGAATCGTATTACAAGTTGTGTAGTCAAGGACTCAAGGTTGCACCGCTCATGCAACAGATCATTCACAAGAAATATATCACAGGACCTATGAACTTGTTGATGCACCAGGTGAAGGAGAAAAGAGGAACCATAAGGCAACTGCCTAAAGCATGCTACTATCTTACGAGGTATTCGGTCCAGATATTTGATGGAGACTTTCATAACATGAAAGTACTGAAAATATAATCCTTTTTTTTTCTTTTTTTTTTTTTTGATGACAAGGGAACCAGCAGCCGCTACCCTTTGGGTGCGCACAGGGTAAACCCCGCTCCTGTGCAATAGCTCGCAAACCACACAGGAGAGATAACCCGCACTAGGCAAGCCCCATGCGACGAGCTCGACCCAGAAGGCAAATCCCCTACTGTTGTAGGCATGGGTTTTCGAACCTGAGACATCCATTATGGAAGTCCCATGCTCAACCAATTAGGTCACCCTTACGGGTGTACTGAAAGTATAATCTAAACATAGCTATCCTATTAATACTTCAATTTTAAAAGAACCAGATAGTGCCATAGAAAGCAATGCTGTTATGTATCATCCTATCTAGGCAGACTGCATTGGACACAGAAGTTAAGCATACATTAATAGAAGTGAAACAGTCAATCAGCAGTGCATTGTAAACAAGAAGTGAGGGATCAAAGATAACAGATGTTTTAACTCAAGCATGCGTACAAGATAGAGTCTTGATATTAGACGCACAAGGTTGTAATTGTACATGATACTTAAAGTTCACTGCACTTAGCACCTTACCTGATTGAAACACAAGAAGTTTGCCTCCAGTGCTTTGCATTGCCAAGAATGCAGCCTGAAGTAACAAAACGCGAAGTAAGAATCAATCGATATGATAATCCATCATAGACTGATATGGTTAAACTTGGAATCACTCATCTGCACAGAGGCGGATTCCTGATTTTAATTCTGTGGGTTCAATCTTTAATGTTCTTAGCATTGAACCCATTATACTTTTAAAGTTATAAAATCATATCTGAAGTTTATTGCAACTTTAGTAATTTTTTACACATAAATTTATGCTCCGCGTACGGTCAGGTTGGTCCCCCCCCCCCCCCCCCCCCCCCCCCACACGATGCAGAATCTTTCAAATCTCTTTCTCAGAATGGCAAAGTGTCAGGCAACCGCGGTGACCTAACTTATCATATTTTAGAGGGAATGCAGAAAATACTTATTCCATCAATGAATTAATTAGGCTACAAAACAAGTGGGTTTACGATCCAAATGACAAGTTGGGAAACTAACTTCAAGTAAAGCATTGATACCTTGACTGCAGCTCCAAAAGCTGAATCAGCAGTCCTGTTGTTCTGGAACATTGTTGGGATGCTTTCTAGGAGAAGCTCTAGGTGTTGACGGCACTGAAAACACAAATAAGTAACCACTTACATAGGACGCACTGAAAGTCTTAGTCATCCCGCTTTAAAAAGGGGGAAATGAACAGAAAATTGGTCAACATCTTGCAGAACAAACCTCCGAGAGCTGCACAATCACATCAGTTTGAAGTGGGGTGTAAACATCTTGGACATCAGGGACTATAAGCATCAATGGCTGAAAAGGTAGATCCAGAATCAACTTATCAGAAAATAAGTACTTCACCAACCTAAACCATTTGCCACACCCTAATCCCATTTTAGCATCTATGTTAAAGAACAATGAACAAATCACATCAGTGAACAATGGAACAAGTGAAATACAATCCAACTATACCAGAGAAGGACAATGAGAGAACTGCATAATTAGGAAAACGGAGCAATTAATTGATAGACGAGACGTGTGGTGGAGTTAAAGATAGGCTGGAAGTTTGGTGAGAGGCCTTAAAGATTCTAACAGTTTCAGGTTAAGCAGGACTAAAAGGGAGTACCTAGAGTGCAAGTTCAGTGGCATAGCACATGAGACGGAGGTAGAAGCGAAGATAGAAGAAGAAGTCATACCCAAGAGAGGAATCTTCTATCTTGAGTCCGTAATCCAGGGAGACGGGGAGATTGACGATGATGTCACACATTGCATTGGAGCGGGGTGGGTGAAATAGAGGCTTGCCTCCGGGGTCCTGTGCGATAAGAAGGTGTCGCCAACGCTTAAAGGGAATTTCTACAGAGTGGTGGTTAGACCAGCATTGTTATATGCGACAGAGTGCTGGCCAGTCAAAAATGCTCACGTTCAGAAGATGAAGGTAACGGAGATAAGGATGCTCAGATGGATGTGTGGAACAATACTCAGAGAGGTATGATTAGGAACGAAGTTTTACAGGACGAAGTGGGAGTGGCATCAGCGGCAGACAAGATGAGGGAAGTGAGGCTGAGGTGGTTCGGGCATGTGAAAAGGAGGTGTAATGATGCACCATTAAGGAGGTGCGAGAGGTTGGTTGTAGCAAGAGTTAGGAGAGGTAGAGGTAGGTCGAAGAAGAACTGGGGGGAGGTGATTAGACAGGACATGGCACAACTTCAACTGATTGAGGACATGACCCTAGATAGGAAGGTATGGAGGACTAGGATTAGGGTAGAAGGTTAGAAGCTAGCTAAGTGTTGTCCACCTCTGTGTGGGGAGGGACGGGGTGGGTCTCCTCCTCTCCTCTTTCATTTTAGTAGTAGTAAACCGTTATCGCGTCGTTTCTTATTTCTTGATGCGTATTACTATCCGTTGCCACCTTTCTTTTGTATCTTGTTATGTTGCTATCTCTTCTCACATTATTGTGCCACGTACTATTTCTGAGCTGAGGGTCTACCGGAAACAGCCGCTCTACCTCACAAAGGTAGGGTAAAGTCTGCGTACATCCTACCCTCCCCAGATCCCACTTGTGAGGTCACACTGGGTTTGTGTTGTTGTTGTTGTTGGAGCAATTAGGCAGAAAGGGAGACGAGGAGCTAATTAAGGCAGAGAAGTCAAAAAGGGCTGTAAAGTAACTCTTTTTTGAAGGCTAATATTTTTCTTCCTGCAACCCTATGACTTAATCACAGACAAGACAAAATAAAAAAGGACACAAGAACAATTTTACTTTGTTTTAGTAAGAACTACTAACTCCCTTCCCCACATATTTCTTAGTTAGAGATTTTTATTTTATTTTCACATAAGTACTACTAACTCACTTCCCCACATATGTCTTAGTTAAAGATTTTTCTTTTCTTTTCAGTCAGAGAAATTCTTTAAGAAATGCATTTAGTTAATCATCTAGGCAACACATTTCTGAAATACAACAAGAATTCATCATTTTCATCATCAGCGCAACAAAGAGGGGAAAAAAAAAAAGGCAAAGATAACTGATTAAGGTTCAATACTCATTTCAAAGCTTCTTTTAATTTCAGATTTTAAAGCATAATTTAGCAGAGTCAAACTCATTTGAATGTGTTAAACCTGCTGCAATGCACGCTTGAGATTGTAAAAGTGGATAGTTGAGTCAAATGTAGCAACTCCAATGAACGTCCGAGGACCATCCTGCAATAATAAGTTTTCAATGTCAAAGAAAGTTCAAAAGCTTTCCAAGAATTCATATTGTGCATAAAATTGAATATAAATGCATCTTAGCTGAACTGTATCACAAATAGTATCTATTCCCTAATCCATGCCTCCTAGTGAACGCGACATTCTAACCACTTGAATGATCCCACCTCTCCCGAGTTCCATTAGATCAAAGATAGCTTTCTTTACCAGATCAAACCTATGGTTCATTCAAACTATAAGAATGACACCAGATGCAGAGAAAAGAACCGCTCAATTGAAGACATTCAAGGGTTCACCTAAATCCTTTTGTCACATTCATCATCTCCCTTTTATCTTCTGGAATTATTAAAAGCCATCGCTTCGCCGCTTAAGGAGATGCAAATCGACAGGTTATGGCATCAATCTCTTCATCTTTTTTGCCTACCCCCAGGGCCACTAATTACAGATATGCCATAACGAACTCTTGGATAAACCAAAGTGACCAAGCAGCATTCGCGCAACACTGCACTATTCAGAATGGAGACAAGCTGGGTTTTCCACAATTCAGATGCATCAATAACCTTTTTCAGCATCTCAACAGACAAATTACATGGGTACTTGCTTTGCTACACCAGAAGTTCTAGTTAATCTCTTAGTACGAGAATGTGATTAATTTATGATGATTCCACTTGAGAAGACAAGCCGACTACTTTTATCTCTCGCTATTCTAAAGTAAAGAAATGCATGTTGCATCATCATAAACAACCAATAGACTTACAGGGAGATCAGAAATAACTTGGCTGATCGCACTGCAAGCAGCTGCAGTTGCACCAGTCTGTATGGCATTCATGGAAACGTCTATAAGGAAGAAATACACAGCGGGCATCGGTTCCCGCACCTGAAATACAAGACAATATTCCAAGTTATTACTGCAAAATCCAATAAGTTACAAAACTGAATTAAGGGATTCCCTACACCAAAGAAAGGAGCACATCTACAAAAAAGGGCATCGAATCAACTCCCAACAGAGAGTAGGTTTAACGATATATCTACAATGATTTAGAACTCTGTCAATAAATTTCCTGTCGAAGTATTAGTTTAATTTTCTAAACTTGATATTCTACTCATCCGCACTACCAACCCCCTCCACCTATCAGTTCTTCTGTTAACCGATTGCACAGTAATCTAGGAGCAGTAATTTGACAAGTCTGCCACAGACCACAGTTCAACATTTCACGTCTACCACTCATTGCTTACTGGACCCTTCTCTTCTCCTCACATTCCTCTTTAGCTTTCTCTCCGTATGTGTTATTTTTGTACTACTTTCAATGCTGAAAAGAATTTTGTCACGAATGGTATACAGAACAACTGTTTCCTCCTAAAGTCTAAAATCAGCACAGAATAGCACGCTGATAGCAACAACCCAGTGCTGGGAAACTACACAAAAGTCAACATTTAGAATAGATAGAAAAGGGTGCTAGTGAACTACAAACTTCCCACATACCAATCCACTATGCTCAATCTCGAGTTAGTGTTTTATTTTTATTATTATTATTATTTTGATACCAGCCTCAATCCCAATTTAGGTGATATTGCAATATGAATCCTTCCCGCATACCAATCCACTATTCTGGCTAGCTTTCCAAAATACCAAAACAAGTTAAGATTGTAAATTTGAAAGCTCAAAGCTAGTTAAACTGAAAGTTCAGCGCTAAGAATGTCTACTTAATGTGACATTACTCCTATAAAGTCATGCAATCACATCCCTGAACAATTACGTGCCAAAAGGTACCAACCATATATTCCTTGGTAGCGACAAACTCAACAGTTCCTCGGCATAGTTCAGGCCTTTCATCAGCATCCCTACGCCTGCCATCTGGACCTAAGTTGCACTGATAGTCACGTGGAGTTTCATCGGTATGTCCTGCAAAAATGATGGGAGGAAACACGAGATGAAAACTACATAACAGCACATTTTCATTCAAAATGCAGCATTAGGAAATTGAAAATGGTTTCTACATTTCACGTTGTGCATTCAATTATTAATTGAAGCTGATGGCATAGGAGTTCAATCCATTAACCTTTTAGAGTTAATTGTTTTGGAAATGTGTAATTTGCAGTGAATAGCATGGAACCTGACCAATTGGTCTTCTACTAGGAGATTGAACTTTTCCTGCTATAGCACAACCATGCACTTCCACTAGGAAGGGTGTTCAGGAAATGCAAGCTATACCATAGAAAATTGAAGAGGTCTTTGCTGTCAAAGTAGGACCATATCACCAAAAATAGAATTGGATGGGTCATGCCAAAGCCGGCTTGTGCACACCTTGACTATTTAGCAGAGGATGAGAGAGAGAGAGAGAGAGAGTCACTGATTCTTTTGTTTTACTGCTCCACTTCATACTGTTAGCTTAAAGATAATTTTCTTCTTCGCTTCTTATGAAATGGAAGGCGTAAAAGTAAGACGGGCCACATGTTTTCAGTTGACCAGAAAGAATGTATATTAGACGTCTAAGAATGTGCTTAAGTTTTTCATTAGACTAGTTAGAGCAGAAAAATATCAATAACGATGTAAATTTGGCACTTCTGTTTCATCTCCTGTAGATTTTCGCACATCACGTCCATGCTATGTTGCATTTCAATCTTGAGTCCCTAAATAATATCTAGAAGTATCACATAACTTAGTGGGAATAAATGAATTTCATTCTTACCACACAAGTTACAGATAAAACGTCTTCCCTGATCAATGAACTTCATGAAAGGATTTATATAGCCTTTGCAACGAGAGCACCGAACAGGACCACTTTCCCCAAAATCAACCACCTAACAGGAAAGCAACACGAAGGTAAAAGAACCAACAAATTAATCCATTCTGCCTTCAAGTAAACTACACAAACCAATTTACATTATTGAAGTGCCCCTACGTGCTCAGAATATGGAGTAAGTAGAGATGATAACAGATATATAACAGCATAAACATAGGATCGGTGATGATTATTTGAAACGATTTCCACTCTAGGGATCACAATCGTTCCTTTTAGCCACCCATAAGAAAACGAAAAAGCACACTCCCCTGCAGCCAAGGGTCATTACAGTCAATTGTATATCTTAGCATACATCACGCCAGTGGTACTTCAACAAAACCTCAACAAACATAATTAATTGTAATAACCACTTATAAAATCATGATACTACTATTATCATTGTTAATCACAGATGTGACAACTCTGCTTTTAGTTTGACTTGAGGCACTATCGCAGTTGTGGGTCAAAATTAGGAAGTCGAAACTATTGTTTTTGTACTGAGGGACTCCTGGCCTGTGTACTGCCTTAGCAGTTAGCACCTTCATGAGTTAGCAGCGATGTGGCAGTAAGTAGCTAAGCTGCCAACGGAATTACTTGGGCTAACAACATGGTGAAGGTGCAAAGGTGAAAGAGCTCTAGCTACCAAAGGTAGAAAGAGTTGATAAAAGACTAGAGACATGGAAGCAGGGCGGAGCCAGCCTTAAAGCTACAGGTTCGGCAGAACCCAGTAGCTTTGGCTCAAACCCATGCTTGAGTTTTAAGTATAGAATCTTTTCTGTTCTCAAAAAGTCTTGTTGTTTCTTTCCTTCCAAATTGCTATATCATCCTTCATCAAGGTATACCATTATTTTACCCAATAACTATTACTTTGTCTGTCCCGTCAAAGCTTTTACTCTATCATTTTTAGCCTGTTCGAAAAAGAATGTTATTCTACATTTACAAACAGTTCCACTTTAAAACTTCTCATTTCACCCTTAATGACATGGTTTTATAGCCACATAAATATCATGGCATGTTTTTTTTTTTTTTTTTTAAAATTGAAAATATCATGGCATGTTTAAGACCACAAGTTCTAAAAAATCTTTTTTCCTCCCACTTAAACCCTGCGTCCAGACAGACAGGTTCATATAAAATGAAACATAAGGGTTCTAATTTTTTTTCCCCCATATCAAAAAAAAAAAAAAAAAGGCTAATAAAATTAGAACAGATAGATGGCAAAAAATGCATTACCTGGAGGGGCTCTTCAGATGGATGAGGAAGAGCTAACGGCTGGACCAATAAAGCCAATTGCATTGCCGAGGTTGTCAAAAGGTCAACAGTACAAGGAATCTGTTACACAAACAAGGACCAATCATCTACAACTAGTGCTTCAATAAGAAAAAGGATGGTTAATAAGTTTCTCATTCCATAGAAAGATGAAAGAGTATAATGCAGAAACCATAGAGGGAAGAATAACAAATAGAACAAAAAACAATGCAAAGAAGTTTCGTACCTGATTAATAGTACACCTCATGTACCGTGGGCTGCAATTTCCAGTGTCCCTAACAATATACTCACTTGTGGCAGGCTTCAAGTGGGCAAAAAAGGAAATCAGGAAAAAGCAGTAAAAACAAAAAAGTTTGATTAAGGAGGCAATAACCATTTGAAGAAAAGATAGTTCAGCTGCATATGCAACAGTCCAATACAACCAAGCAAGGTATTAGAGCGAAATGTTCCTAAATGAAATGATAATTTACCGGAGGGGGATTCGCCTGGTTGCCTTGTCGGGTTTCATGCAGAACTGCAGAAGCATTTGGAATAGGGCGCGGGATTTGATTGGGATCAACTTTTGATGGGCTGGTATGGCCAATCGAAGGAGTTATCGAAGCCACCGCCTGATTTGGAAGAGGAGGTCCCATCCCATACATACTTGGTGGTTGCATTGAACCAGGGATAGCAGAAGGTGGAGCCCCCTGTCAATGAGTAAACTCAGAATATGCACCTCACATGAAAGTGGAAATACAGTAAAAAGCATACTAAAGACAATTTACTTGATCCAACATGTGATCCACATAATTACGGGATTTCAATAGAGAAAAAAAAAAAAAAAACACTGCATTGGAAATGCACCATGTACTTTAGGGGTCTTTTTGAATTAAATATATGATTTATGTAAGATCAGTATACCTCTTCTGATTAAGAAAGGACAGGTAGGTTGTTGTAACTTCAATTGTGAAAGATAGTTATCCTTTTCAGATGGTCCAGCCAAACTGCAAAGGTGGTGTAATATACTTTGAAAATGTTTAAATTTTTCACGCTTGAGATAACTTGTATACTTAAGATTTTTCTTTTACAAGTACTGATACACGTAAGATATATAATAACAATTATTTAAATAGTGACAGATTTTGTAACAAACTTATAAAAGGATTTCTATATTTATACTTTGAATTGATTTAGATAAAGTAAATAAATGATACTGAAAATATCTTTTTCATAACTTTCAAGCACGGCAAAAAGTCCTAACAAAAATACAAAAATTATAAATAAAAACAAATTTTATTTATGGAGTAATCAAATATATTCTTAAATAACTTCAAATAATGAAATCTTCAGCTTCACCAGATTACACAAAACAAATTATACTTAGCTAATGAGTTTAGTGAAAATTCTTAACACCAGGGACCAGAAGCAAACTCTATTGTTGTTTCCCTTAAATAGCATATGCATATGAATCAATTTTATTTTTGGGAAAATACATAGAATTCACCTTCCAAAACAAGTACAATAAGATAGGCATATAAAGATCACCTGATGGGGTTGCCACGACTGTGTTCCATAAGGAGCACCCATGGGTGGAGGCATGGCTTGAACAGGTGCTGCAAATGGGGAGGAACCTGAAGGCGGTGGCATATTCTGAAATGATCCCGAAAATGGAGGTGGTGGTTGTGCTGTAACTGGTGGTGTGCTAACAGATGATGAACTTCCAAAGGGTGAGCGCATGCCTGAAGGCTGAGAAGAAGCGCCAGGTGAAACCATCGTTGGTGGAGGAGCTCCAAATGGTGGCCTCATTGTATTGCTTGGAGGAGGAAAACGTGCTCCACCCTGCATCATTCCCGGCCCACCTGTCGGTGGCCCATTACTAACCGAGCCAGAAATGCTTGATGGCAGCGGCACAGCAGGACCTGTTGTCAACGGTGAAGAAGAAAAAGGACCCCGAGGTCCTGGACGATGACCCAATGCAGAAGGCAAAGACCCAGGTGGTGGGGCTGCACCTCCCATAGAAGGAGGCATTACACCAGGAGGAGGTGGCCGAGATGCAAAGGGAGGAACAGACTGAGACACAGGAGGAGGCAATCCAGTGTGTGGAGGACCACTAGGAGGTGTGGGACCTCTCGGGAAAGCACCAGGTGGTGGAGGTCCGGGACGGCTAACAGGTGGTCCACCAGCAAAAGGTGGCTGCTGCCTAAATGGGGTATTAGGCCTAAGAGCACTAGGTGGCTGCTGCCCAAATGGGGCATTAGGCCTAGAAGCACCAGGTGGCTGATTGGGCCTATTTACTTGTAGATTTTGCATACCATCCACAAGTGCATTAGGGTTATAATTGGGTGGTGGCGCATTCCTTGGTCTAGGTCCCCCTGGAGCTGCCATTGATTATTTCCAAGTTTCCCAAAACTCTAGAACAGATACTAGAAAAAAAGTTCAATAAATAAATAAAATCAGTAGGGAAAAAAAAAATAAGAACAGCAACCTTCACTATTTCAAGCATTCAGCAGGCCAAAAGAAACACATGTTTGAAGCCATATTGATTCAAGGAAAACAAGTCCATAATATCAACCACAAAAGAAAAATAACCACACAATACATCAGATGCTGATTACCACAAAAGAAAAATAACCACACGATACATCAGATGCTGATTAAACAATCGAAAAAGAACATCAGACACTGATTCACAAGATTAACTTCTCAACCACCAGATTATCAGCAAATCAACAAAGTCAAAGAAGATGGAGAGGGCACGGTTCTTCCTGAGAGATTTCAGAGAGAGACTAATTTCACATAGAGAAAACTAGTCTCTTGTGCAAGAGAGCAAAAGTTCTGTGGCGACATAAATGAACCCTAACTATAGGATACAAAGGGGATTGGTTAGAGAGAGTGAGGATAATTTGAGAATTAATTCAGCCTTTTCAATTTTTTATTCAGGATGTAGAAAGAGCAAAAGCACAAGAAAATGCTAACTAGCTAAACAGGGATGAGAACATTAATATCTAAGATCTCTTTAGATATTAGACACAAGCTACAAAAGGAAGGAACTGCAAAAGGCCATTGAAAAAAGAACCCAAACTAGCATCCCGTTAAGGAAGATTTAAGGCACATACTTTGTTGTGCTTGGGCACTGGAGAAACCGATCACATCGTATTAGATATATAGAAAATCAGACCGAAAAAAAAAAATACCTACCTCCAACAAGGGATCAAATCTTAGAAGTAGAGGAAGAACAGAACAAATAAAGAGAGACTCAATTTAAAAAGAGCGAAATTTTAAGACAATAGCGTCGGTAGATAAACAAATAAAGATCCTAAGGCTGGAGAGGGATCGATTTTGCATTTATTCCACTGAAATGGTAGAAGACTATTATTCCTCCAAAGGAGTTTCATGATTAACAACAGAGTTAATATTAGACATTGAAAGAAGAACCCAAAAGGCCATTGAAAAAGAAGCCAAACTAGCATCCCATTAAGGAAGATTTAAGGCACATACTTTGTTGTGCTTGGGCATTGGAGAAGCCGATCACATCGTATTAGATATATAGAAAATCAGACCCAAAAAAAAAAAAAAAAACTAACTACCTCCAACAAGGGATCAAATCTTAGAAGTAGAGGCAGAACAGAACAAATAAAGAAAGACTCAATTTAAAAAGAGCGATAATTTTAAGACAATAGTCTCGGTTGATCAACAAATAAAGATCCCAAGGCTGGAGAGAGATCGATTTTGCATTTATTCCACTGAAATGGTAGAAGACTATTATTCCTCCAAAGGAGTTTCCTTATGAACAACAGAGTCAAATTGTACGACCGTCTTTCTTTTTTCTCTATGGATTCTTTCATACTTATAAACTGAAAATACGAATAGGAAAACAAACCAGTCAATAAGATCCAAATCAACAAGAAAGAGTAGCTACCACTGACTAGAAATCAGGGGGAGTTACAGATATTTTATTTGTCTCATTCATTGGCCCCTTTGTTCAAATGAATATGGTGATTGCTATTAACACTGGCGTTTCTTTGCCCAACCATTCTATTAATAAAATGTCCTATTTTTTAACTGCTTCACCTCTTTTTGGTTAATTTCAAAACTAACTGGCAAATCAAAGCAGAGAACAACATACAACAAAGTTAAATTCATTATCCCGTTTTTCAATACAAATTTAAAACATACAGAAAGTGAGGTTTTAGTGACGGTACAATTTACTCTCTGCAACTGGACTTCCTCTATTTATTAACCAATTGAGTTAGGGTTCCTTATTAAATGAGCGATTTCTAGCTTTCTTTGTGGACCCCAAGAAAAAAAAATCTTTCCCAGATATAAAGTTGCCACAGTGAGATTATATAACAAAAAGTGATAATCATTTTCATCCTCAAACTTAATTTTAAAAAATAGAATTTTCATCTAACTTTGTAATATGAATGTGCTTCTTCTCTCTCAATGTCGAGATATTATGCTGACTAATTAGTAATTCTAGACAGTGTTATCAAAAGCGAAAAGCGCAAAAAAGCTCTAAGGTCAGCTGGGGCTTTAAGCGCAAATAAAGCGTGGGCTTTAATGAAAAAAAGCGCAATGGTGCAAAAATACAAATATATATATTTTTAGTCCAAGATTAATAATAATATTTTTTGATTAAGCACCGGGTGTCCGGGTCTCTTTGAGCCCCGACTAATCCCAGTCCAAGATTAATAATAATAAGCATGAATAACAAATGTATGGGAAAAGAAATTGTAAAAATATTACGATAAAGTGATATATTAATCATCTAGTGTCACCTCTCCAAGAGAGGCTCATTGGCAAGGAAAAGTATGTCTTAGAGCCTTGATGATGACACTGAAGTGCACATAAAGCGAGGCGAAGCGCTCAACATGTTTTGAGTCTCACTTCAGGGCTTAAGCGCGCTTAAAGCGCGCCTTTGATAACACTGATTCTAGAAACAGAATGCCTAATTTGCTCATCAAATTATTAATCTCTCTTTCTTTGAATTTTTATAACATGACATTTTCTTTTCTTTTTTCTAAGGTTCTCTTTTCACGGTATTGATTAACTCAGCTTTATATATTGTATTTTTCTTCCTTGATATCCCTTGCTCTTATTCATATAGTGTTGTATTTAAGGTTGTATATAGTACGATGTGCTCCTCCATCCAAGATGTTTTTAACATTATATTAATAAAACGATCAACCTGCCTATGATTTATGGTGATAGTAAAAGATGAAAGGGTTCATAGTGACCCCAAACATGACAGTGCATCAATTTAGATGAAGCACTCCTCAGCTCAAGACTAAGAGCCCGTTTGGATGAGCTTATTTTAAGTGACTTTTAAGCATAATCCATAAGTTAGGAATTGTAGTTTTTGGGTTATTTTTGTCATTTTAGCTTAAAAACAAGTGCTTAAAAGCACTTTTTCACTTTATCCAAACACTACAAAATGACTTATAAGCTATTTTGGCTTAAAAGCACTTAAAATTAGCCAATCCAAAGGGCCTCTAAACCCCAAGGGCGAAATATGGCTAAGTTAGATACTGATAAAACTTGAACACAACAGTTGATTTTTAAAGGATAAACTAGAACTTGATTTTCAATAAGTGGGAGGGCACACTGTCACAAATCATATTTTGTTGAAACTTTACCAAGAAAACGACATAAATTGTCCCTTAACTATGAGGGTAGGTTCAAAATAGTCCCTTAACTATGTACTTAACAATTTCGGTTAACAATTTCGGTCCATTAAGTTTGCCATAAGATAACAAAATAGTCTCTTAAGTATGCACTTAACAGTTTTGGTCCTTTAAGTTTGCCACAAGTTAACAAATATGGTCCCTTAACTATGAGGGCAGGTTAAAAATAGTCCCTTAAGCATAGACTTAAGGGTTTTGGTCCTTTAAGTTCGCCAAAATTCAGCACTTTTAGTCTCCGGCAAAATATTCATCGAACTCTGTCAGTTAGATTTGACGAGAAATATGAAAAAAGGGGGGGAGGGAAATGCCATGATCTGTGATAAGAAGGTTTGCCAAGAAATCTCATATTAAACTAAGCACCAAATAAGTTAATCAGATAAAGAATACTGGAGAAACTGCAAAACGAATCCATACGATCCTAAAGCCAAAATGAAGCTAAAACATACATTAATTCATGCTGAACTTAAACAGACATAAATCAAAGCTTGAGTAAAATAATTGAAAAAAGAGGAACTTTACATAGGAGCAGAAAATGAAAAATAAATAAAGAGGAAAGAAATTTACCTTATAGAGTTGCGTCTAGAATACTTCAGTTTGTGCCCCAAAGTAAAGAGAAATCAATTAAATTGGAAGGCGAAATTCCTTTTAGCCTTAACTTGAATCCCCAAATCTGGATTTGAAATTGTTGAATAAGTATTAAAAAAGCAATTCGAAAACAGAGATCTTTACAACACTTTTCCTTGGATTAATCGAACAAAAAACGGGAAAACAGAAAGAAAGAGAATCGCTTACCTGTCTTTAATAAACACCTTTGCCCGAAATATTGAAGCAAAGGCTGTTCAAATGAGATCAGAATTGGTGTAAGATTTCAGTGATCGATCGCTCAATGGGTCATTTTGGTGTAAAAAATATTTACTTTTTCCCTGTGTGCAAAATGGCGATTTCCCCTTTGTTATTTTTCCTTTTTAGTTTTGGAAACCAAAGCAATGTGATTGGTCCAAAGCCCAGAAATTGACGTCAACGCAACAAAAAAAAAAAAATACTACAACATATTACAGTTATTACATACATTGGTAGTAATAATGTTAGATACTCCATCACCTAATCAGGTTGTTCTTTGGGGGTAAAAAATAAGGAGGATGGGTCGGGTAGTCCGGTATTTATCCATTTTTTTTTTTGCGTGGATGGTCTTTAAATTTTGCCTCTCATATTTATGGTCTTTAAATTTTGTCCCTCATATTTGTGATCTTTAAATTATGCTCCCCATATTGCTGGTCTTTAACTTTTACCTTTCGCATTGCAACTCTGAGCATTCACGCACAAATCATAAGGTTCTCAGTTCGAACCCCACTCAAGCATAAATTAAAAAAAAGTTTGCAAGGCAAGGTTTGGGTCGTGTGTATGCCGGACCCGGCATACACTTGTTAAGGAATTACCAAATTTATGCCGGACCCGGCATACTCATGCCTTGTGGGCAGACTTGGCATAAGTATGCCGGGTCCGACATAACTTTGGTAATTCCTTAACAAGTTTATGCCGGTGGGGGCAAACTTTTATGCCGGACCCGACATAAACTTGTGAAGGAATTACCAAAGTTATGCCGGACCCGGCATACTTATGCCAAGTCTTCCCATAAGGCATAAGTATGTCGGGTCCGGCATAACTTTGGTAATTCCTTCACAAGTGTATGCCGGTGGGGGCATAGCGAAATTTAAACTCTACCTTGCGAATTTTTTTTAAAATTTTGACTATGTGGGGGTTCGAACCTGGAACCCATGGGTTTTAGCCGAAGGGCAAAATTTAAAGATTTCAAATATGAGGGGCAAAATTTAAAGACCACCCCAAAAGAAGGGCGCAATTCTGCGAATTGCCCGTATTTATCCAGGTATTTGGGCTTAATGGTCCAACAAATGATAGGCTGGTCATAGGGGGTTTGAGAATGGTTAAAATTGAGTTTATGTGATAAATACACCGTATTATAGACGTCCATTTAAATACACACAATATTCTGGATAAGCTTACAATGACAGCTTGCAACTAGCTCAAGCAGACAACTTCTTTTCCTCTATAAATAGGAAGTCAATTCAGTTCATTTGTACATCAAGTCAAAGTTGAATAATATATTAGTCTCTCAATATACTTGTCTCTGGTGTATTTACTTTATAGTCTTTATTTTATAACACGTTATCACCACGAGACTATACCATCTAGAGCAAATTTGAAAGCCTCGAAGGTATAAACTTTCTTTTTGTTAGTTGATGGCAAATCTTTCTAAACGTGAATTTGTTACCCTGGATATATCGGGCAAAGGGTACCTGTCTTGGGTGCTTGATGCTGAAATTCATCTTGATGCAATGTGTCTGGCAGACACCATCAAAGATAAAAATCAGCCATCAAAGCAAGATTATGTCAAGGCAATGAAACTGTTATATCCCGTGCTTTCGCACAATTGGAAAATTGGAAAGTTGTTTCAATTTGTAAGAAATAAGTTCATATGTTGATTTGAATTTATATATGTGTGATTTTCATGAAAAATATTGGTGTGGAAATACGGAATGAGGCCAAGGGCAAAAATGGGAATTTTGGAAATTAGTTTCGGGAATTACAAAATAAGAATTTTGACCAATTGGGCTTGGAAATTTTTTTTTAACTAAATTGAGGCCCAATTGTAGAGGGGTGGCCGGCCCCTTAATGGTCCAAGGCCCATGTGTGGGTTTTAATTTGTGGTCATCTTTTAAGTCATAGAAGAATCAAGAAACCTTGAGCAAAAATAAGACCACTACATTTTCGGCCATGGCCATGGAAAAATAGCTACTCTAAATCTTCCTCCAAAAATATTTTTCTTGTGGTATTCCTACTATATTAAGGGTCCTCTACAATATGGTGCAATTGTTTGGGAAGAAAGAGCCCTTGTTTCTTCAATATGACAACATGTTTGAGTGAAGGAGATTGGAGAAAAAGGTAAGAGTTCATCTCTTTTTATTGTGTTATGAAGTTTTGTTTGTGTTGTAGTAAGTGGGAATGAGTTGATTGTATGGAAAAATGGAAGATTTCAAAGTGGGTATGGAATAGAGTGTATGGCCGTGTGTATGCATGCATTGTATGCCAATGATGAATTGAAATTATGTTGTATTCTAGTTGTGAGTATGATGGAATTCATATTGAGAATGAAAGTTGAATAAATTTGGTTGAATTGATAAAAAGAGCATTTGGCCGTGTGGTATATTGGAGTTGGAATGGGAGTGAATTAATTTTGTTTAATGTGTTAGTTGTGTTGTTGTGATGCTTGCAATGTAAATGAAGATAAAATGATATAAGTTTGCATTGAAATGGAATGTAGAAGCTTATGTCGTTTTAGTACGATTTTATGACATTATGAAAATGAAGTTGTTAGGTTGCAAATTATGATGATCATTGATAGATTTGGAAGATGGAAACATGTTATGAATACGTATGCCAAAGATTAGGAGTTTTGGATGAATTATGACTTTGGCGGAAAGTTTGTATATTATGTATATCGTGTGTATAATTTGAGGAAACGATATGAAATGCTTCTAAATTATGTTGTGATGCTCTAGATTGATGATGAATGTGAAACCATTGAGATTAGTTTGGAATTTAAGGTTGAAGTGAAGGTTATGACATTGTGTTGGAAAGATAGCTAGTTGTGTTATATTGTGTTTAGTGGGATTGTTGTTGTTGTTGATGTTGTTGTTGGGTTGTTGTTGATTGTTTTGGCCGAGTTAAATTCTCGGGGGTGCTATATGTATAGGGGAGGTGCTGCCGAAATTTCGGTAGACAAATATGAGTTAAGTTGAATTCGTAGAATCTATAACTCACAATTGGTAAATATGACCATTTGCAGATTTTTGACGAAAAGGGAAGTGAGCTTGGAAAGGCGTAAGGAGCTTGAAAGGTATGTAAAGCTACCCCGATTCTTCTTTTGGCATGTCCTAGGTGTACTAGGATTGGATTTGCACCTCGGAAGACATTCTGCCCATCTGAATCCGCATTTGAAAATACTCCTTTTTCGTTCAATAGAATTGAACCCCTTAAGCATGCTTTATTGAAAAATTAAGCAAGCCTCTCCAAACTGCCTAGAAAGCTAGGGAATACCCCTAAGTCCTCTGTAGGTGACCCCATAAGCTTAATATACGTAATTTGAGCCCGCCGCTTTGTTTGTCCCGAGGTGGGCCCACTATTTTTTATTTTACCCTTATGGTAATTTGTGACTTGATTTCAAGCGATTTTCAAGGAAACGTCCTGACTATTTTTCCAACTACTAATGATACTTATCTTAAATACTTTATTGAGTCTATGTAAAGGTACGATATGTTGGGTTGCATTTAGTCTCCCACTATTCCCGCTTTGCTCACTTATGGTACTATTGCCCTATTTTCGAATAATATAAAATGAAATGTTTTACTTCTCCTTTCAACTACTAAGGAAAATCATTTGGTGACTCCCTCGAGTTTGGTAGGCTATTTTGAAATATGAAAACAATTTCAGGAGGATTACTCTTCTGTAACTCATTATGACATATGACAAACACTTGTTAAGATTTCGTCCGACTTCATTGATTTGATTTGTCATTCGATATGCCTCATTGAGTCTCTGGAAATCCGTGATATTTTTATTGCATTTAGTCTCTCACTACTCCATTCGTGGATGCCTCAATGTTTCCCACACTGAGCCCGGGCCAAGATATGTTGTCAAGCGTATTCCACTCATTGTTCGCCGTGCCTCGATGTGAGGGGGCAGGTATACATGTACATGGGTTTTGGAGTATGCTGTGCCATGTACACACATTCTGATATGATATGATATGTTATGTGACGGGGTTATCCCCTATTCTGTTCCTTATGTATGGTGGCACCAGCGTCGGGGAGGTGGCCACGTTCTGTTTGCTGAGCCCCTTGGCAGGGGCCGGATATGATGTGATATATGTTTCTGTACACACTCCTCATGTTTTGCAAATATGCATTTGATACTTCGGATGTCACATTCACTTCTCTGTAAGTTCTGTTTCGGTTAAAATCTTGTTCCGCAATGGGACCAGGTACGACATATGTTTTCAACAAATACTATTTATGCTTTATGATTAGTATTTTGCTAATCTGGATATTCTGTCCTTTTCTGTACCTTCTGCTTTGATGATGACTTTGTTTACTACGTTCTGTGCTTTACATACTCAGTACATATTTTGTACTGACCCCCTTTCTTCGGGGGCTGCGTTTTCATGCCGCGCAGGTACAGAAGACAGATTTGCTGACTGCCTACCTAGGACATCTATTCTGCTATATTGGGAGCGCTCTCTTGTTCAGAGCCGGTATATTGGTACAGTCTGCCGCTATTATATATATGTACACTATTCAGGGGTAAGACGGGGCCCTGTCCCGTCTCATGAGTCTGTCATGTTCTGTAGAGGTCTGTAGACATACTTGTGTGGGTTCTGTATATGTTTGGGTATGATATGATTTGTGACAGCCTCATCGGCTTCCATGTACTGCGTCGGTTCATTTATGATCATTACTAACGCCAAGTGACTTTTATATTTGAAAATATTCTATCGTTTGCTAATTTGGGTTATTGGGTACGTTTGGGTGTCCAGCACGGACACTAGTCGCGGCCTACGGAGTTGGGTCATGACAGAAACTCCTCCGCCATCACCTTGATGAGGCTTAAAATTGGAATATCTCACTGTTAAAGATCCTCTTATGTTGTGAAATTACTTGAAAGATAGGTATGACCACTTGAAGATGGTCATTCTTCCACAAGCATGTTTTGATTGGATCAATTTAAGGTCCAGGATTTTAAATCTATATGTGAGTATAATTCTTCAATGTCTAGAAATATATCACAATTGAGATTATGTGGTGAAAATATCATTGATAATGATATGCTGGAGAAAACTTTCACCACTTTTCATGTGTCACGATCCAATTCGTGAGTCACGAGGGCACCCACACTATTCCCCGAGTGGGCGAACCCTTCCTTTAAGTCCGTCATTTAATTGAGGAATGCGGAAATAAATACGAATTCACAATAAATATAAAATAGCATATGTGCGGAAGTGAAATATTACAACCCAAAATCTGGCCTGAAACTCGTACAAGAGCTGCTAAGTAACAATACATAGTCTAAAGGAAGGAAGTACAATCTCAATACTAGATAAATACTGTCTCAAGAGTAAGTAGTACACAGATATAAGAGAGGAGCTTCCCGGCTGCGAATCTAACAAGTGGCTCACCCTAGAATCTCCTGGAAGTGGCATCGGGATCACTCGCGAGGTCGAGAACTGAAACCGGTGACAAACTCTACACTAAAGAAAAAGTGCAACAAGAGTCGTATGAGTACAACACAAGTACTCGTAGGCATCATAGGCCGACAACGATTAGTTCACGCATATAAAGGAAAGAAATCAACAAGTAAACAGATAAGCAGTCAAGCACAGTCACGAAGCACGTCTAAGTATAAGATTAGAAAGAATGTATAAGATGTCAATAAGCAGTCATGAGTAATCAAGTGAATGCAAGCAATGCAATGTCGTGCTATGCAATTCCCCCCAGGCCTCCTCTCTGACTCACGTACACATATGTTGAGGGAAATGCCTCATATTCATGGCCCATAGGGAACTCGCGAAGTCCATGTAACCACATAGAAGATCATTGCCACGGGCCCACATAGATGATCATTATTGCCATTACCACTTGGGCCCACACAGAGTATAATTGTTTCTATTGTGACTATTATGCATATGGAAAGATGATATGAAAATGTCACGCCCCAAAACCCCACCCTAGACGTGACCGGCATCCGACGTCATGAACAACATCGGAAGAACCTAAACCGTGCAATAATGGCACTTGAACCCGCCAGGTTCAATATTCGCCTCCAACATTTTATAAAATAAGTATAACAAATCATGAATATATGAATTAAATCAGCGGAAGTCTTTATTCACCAAATACTTAGTCAAACGTAATGACGTGCCCGAGAGTTAATCAATAACTCAACAACTACCCACAAGAACGTATACTATGGAGCTTCTAAGATAATGAACAATGTCTAAATTATCGGGACGCAGCCCGAAACTAAAAGACGAAGAGTAAAGATAGAATGGTGCCCCACGAACAATCATGTGGGCTTACCGAATAGTCTCGAAGCACCAAGTTCTCTTAAGTCGTAGGCGTATCACGAACCTGCTCCTTAATGATACCTAACATACCATCAAAAACAACAATCGTCCTCTGGATTAGTACAGCTTGCCCATACAGGCCCAAACACCAACAAAATACAAATCATGGCATATTACCGACTCATCAATCATGGCTTAGAGCCGAATCTCACTTCTCAAGTCATCATCTAAAAAATGGAGGCATTTCAAGTCATAACCGATTTAGAATCTTATTCAAATCGCTTATTCAATTTCAAGTTCAAGAAACCCATTCAACAACAAAATAAGTTTAAGATCCAACCTTTAGAACATTAAGTTCAATCATCCAATAATGGGAAAAGCGAGTTTCACAAAGTAATATAGTTCGTATAAGGTTCGATGCGGGCTTGACCCTACACACGCATGACCTTGTCTAAAAGAAATCATCTTTTAATTCCAGAATAAATTCCACCAAACAAGAGTTATAACTTATACAAACAATCAAGGAAGGATTCTCAAATACAATCCATGCTTTCACAATATAAGCGTACTTCACAAATAGACATAGTTGAAAAGATGATTTTTGGAATATAGACATACTTCAAGGAAGATTTTGGGAAAATCTAGACATACATGAAAAGATGAATTTTGAAATATAAACATACAAAACCCCTTCATAGTCAAAAGGATTTTCAAAAGAGATATACAAATCACAACCAAAGAGTTCGTAAAAACCGATAGAAAGAGTATGTTCAAAAGAGACATACCTTAATTTGTTAAACAAGGTTTAACAAATCACTTTTCTAATGAAGAACACCCAAACCCTAGCTTGAATCACTTTGGAAGAATTATGTTGCAAACCCTAGTTTTTTGGTCACAATAATCATGTTAGAAAGGGATTAGGAACTTGAATTCAACCTAGAATCACGGTAACACTTACCTTGTATGGTTCTTGAGGGTTGGGACTTGTTCTTATTGACTTTAGGGTAATTTTTCGTGAATGGGGTGCTGAGAGAATAAACCCCAAACCTTAAATATAACTTAAAACGCGTAAACCCGAATCTGACCCGATTCACGATTGGTCCTCTATGCGGAACCATCGTGCAAGGTTCTGCAGCTCAATACTCAGACTTGCGCGATCGGCCCGCGATGCGGGGCCATCGCACACGCCCCCACGCGCCTGAAAAGGCGGCGTGTGTCGGTTCTGCACAGTGTTCGATAAAATGGACATAACTTCCTGTACATAGCTCTGTTCAAGACCCACAATATACCGTTGGAAAGCTATTTCAAAGAGCTACAACTTTGATGAAGGAAGGTTTTCGAAATGCACAACAAATATGCACGAAAATCGCCCAGAAGACAGACCTACCAAAACTTAGGTGAATTTAAGAGCCCTTAAGAACTTCGATTGTTGGTTTGACTTCAAAACGACCATCTTCCACCCGAATTCATCAAGAATAGATTCATATAGATATAATATCATCTTAATATTAGATTTTTACACATTCACACCTAGTTCAAGTTTACGAGGTGTTACAGTAAATGTATGGATCAATTTCAACATCTCCACATGGAAACAACAAGTGTATAACATGAATGCCGAACTCAACCAAGTCATCATTACATAATCCTTCCCTTTTCATGAGATAAACGAAATATCAAGTATAACAATTCAATCAGTAATCACAATATATCAACAAGTATGGCGGCAACCCCACATAACAACATCCATACTCCATTGCCTAATAAGGTTGTTCTTTGGGGAAAAAATTGAGGATGGGTTGGGTAGTCAGGTATTGATCCATGTATTTGGGCTTAATGGTCCGAAAATGATAAGAAATGGGAGCTGGTCTTTAGAGGTTAACGAATGGCTATATTTGAGTTTAAACAATAGTACCACTTTCTTGTAACAATTGTAGCCAAAGGTTAATAGAATGATCGAATTAAAAGACCAAATTGAAATCAATTACTTTCTTTTGAGATCAAACCAATTTATTGAGACAAATCCTTAATCAATAAAGCTTCTTAACTTTAATAAAGTAAAAAATATGTACTTAATGGTCCGAAAATGATAGGAGGGGGAGGGGTGGGGGGGGGGGGGGGGCTAGTCTCAGGGGTTTATTTAAGAATGGCTAAAATTGAGGAGTCAGGAACCTAAACGACCCAAAAAAAAGGAAATGAACCAAAATATCCCAAGAAAAAATATGTTACCAAACTACCCTTAATGTAGGAATTTCTTGCGTTGAAGGAGTTAACAGTAACAACACGACTAACTCCTGTAACGCAAGAAATTCCTGCGTTAAAGAACGTTATAAAATTTCCAACACTTGGCCATATTTTCACTCTACATTTTCACCCTGTTTTCATACTTTAGCGAAAGATTACTCATGTCTAAAAGACTCCAGAATGTCAATATTTTATATAGAACCCCATGTTTTTTTTGTGTGAACAATAATGTAGACTCAATACATCAAAGATACCTAATAGTTCGGATCGTCATTTTAGTGGTTGTAAAGTGCCCGAAGTAAGTGTTATATTTTTGGAAATTTGTCATCATTAGGTTTAAGTGTTATATTTTTTAGGGTTTAGATTTAAGCGTGTTACTTTTTAGTCAAATTTTTTACTATTATTAATTTAGGATTTCACACGAATTGGTAATAAAAGATAATAAACACTAAAGATAATATTTATCATTATGAAATATATATACTCAAAAGATATACTATCTACATAAACTATACAACTTTGGAATTGGTCCCACATGTAGTAGACTTTAGAATACCCAGAGGGCTAAGTCTATCCCCACCACCCTCGCCATCGTCCACATCCCCTTCCTCCTCTTAATAGCAGGGTGCTCTAAGCCATGATCATCCGTCACTCTTTCTCCCCTGCCCTTCCCCTTCGTCGGAGTCCAAATCATAGCGCGATTGTGGCCGACTGCTATGACCAGAGCCAATCTGCTGGAATCAGTACGATTAACCTCTTCATTATCTTTATCGAGAGAGGGGTTCGTAAGCGTTGAAGGATGAACCTGAAAAAACATATAAAAATTAGTACTAATTTTTATTTATATTGAATACATTAACTTTTGATAAAAATCTAACCTGTGTGTCGATGTGCTCCTGAGTGGGCTCCCGAGCGGTCTCCTGAGAGGGGTATGGTGTAGGATCTGAAGCAATCTCGTGAACAGGATATTGTACTATCACGACCCAATTTTACTAAGTCACGCGGGCACCTACCTGTCCCACCTCGATAAGTGAACCCTTATCCCAACAAATTTTAAAAGCGTGAATAAATAAGTAAATGAGCAGAAGAGATAGAAATACGTTAGTCTGACATACTAATGAATAAATAACACGGAGATACATCAAACCACCCCAGTATCTGGTCTGGTCGTATAAGAGCATCTAATTAGAATCTACAAGTATGGAAGTAATAATAATACATCAATAATCTCAATATGTCTTAGAATATCAAGTAAGACATAAATAAAAGAAGAATCTTCAAGGCAGCGAACGTCCTCGTGCTCACCCTGTAAGACTCTAAATAGCAATCCTGACTTTAAATAGCAATCCTTGAACTACTATCAACCACGAGGAGTAGAGGTCGAACCCACCTGGAACTCTGCATTCATAAAAGAATGCAGCAAGTGCAGGTCAGTACAAACAACAAGTACTGGTAGGTATCATAGGCCGACTAAGATTAGCTAACATATATCAAGGAAATAAAGTAAGATAAACAGGTAAATCAACAAGGTATAAGTTAATCACGATCCGGTAACCACGTACACGTCATCACCTATGTTATAGCATCTAAGCCCAAATGTGCCAAGTCTCAATATATTCAATCAGAATCCGTATATCACAAGTACATCACAAGAATATCACAATAGAAGCCATAGTACAATGCAATGCGATAATGTTTGAAGTGTGAATGCAACGCATATGCACCGTACACATGTACTTTGATAATGGAACATCACATCTCGGTAGCACAACCGATGGGGGACCCGCGAAGTCCATGTACCTCATGATTTCGGCAGCTACCTCGGCAATCGCTACCTCACAATTCCGGCAACAACCTCAGCAATCTCTACCACTCATTCTTGATTCCGGGATAGACCTAGGGCATCGATCCTCACGTCACTCTCATCCAACTGAGCCCAGCTCATAATAATGTTTCCTTAAGTATCATCGATGTATCAACAGTATATCATGAAGGATGAGAATGCGTGCAATGTATGAGTTACCTACTGATGCATGAAAATCATCCCAATCTATGTCATCACGTACCCCGAGGTACGCATTCTGGATCTGCTGAGATGAAAACTCAGGTATATTCGCAAATAGACCCGTCGATGTAAACGCAAGTGTCAACGATCGGAATGAAGTCGACGGGAGAGCTGAGCTGCGGCTGGGCTCGAACGGGAGTAGCATCATCGGGCTCATCTACCAGATAGTGTCCTCTGCCACCACATCCTCTATCACCACCCTCTCTGCCACCACATCCTCTATCACTACCCCTTCTGCTACCACCTCTTCTATCACCACCTTCTCTGTCTGGTTGTACTCCTCGTCCGCCTTCACCCCTGCATGATACTGAACCTCTAGAACATGATCATGCATATGCCTAGCCTCTTCTGCCTGCTGGATACTGTTCTGGGGATAGATAACCCCAATAGGCTCACTCGTTGTACAACCACTAGCTGCATTTGTTTTCAATAGTAATAATTAGTTAATTGTTTTTAAAGTAATAATTAATTTTATTAAATCAATCCAAGTGCAATGAACTTACCAACGCCTTATACTACCCCCCCCCCCCCCCGAGTGTTGCAAATCCTAGATTATCCGGGGGACGTAAAGCGGGGTTGCCAATCAAGCGACGTGTGATCTGCTGGTACCACTGCATGTAAACCCCGATAGGAGTCCAATGACTGACTTTCGCTAACATCTCCAACCTAAGCTCCCAACGATGGAGCTGGATGCCCATGAAAGTCAGAAATATATCATCGATGGGCGATCGATCCTCCCGCTCATAGTGGCAGTGCTCATACTGAATGCGGGGGGTAAGGGGGACATATTTTGTCGATACCCAAACTGTCGTAAGACTCGGTCCGACATGTGGTCCTCAACGATGTCCATGTGTATCAATAGACATCAAGACATCCACACAGCCTGACCACCTGCAAAAGGCCGACAATCGATCCAAAAATGTGGCGTACGACGTCCATAAGAAAGCTATATAAAATATAGCTACAAATTATGAATTAGCAAATAGAAAATAAAATAATTAAAGTAATAATGTAAAATTAAGCAATTTTATCGCATCGTCCAAGCTGGTCTCAAAATGGTAGAATAATGTGGTAAATATCTATATCCCGGTCAATCCCTGTCATCCACCTCCTCACGTAGGGCATCTTATCACGGAGGTCAGGTTCCCTAGGTACGGGCTGAAAAGGCAGCATCCTATTCCACACCCATAACTGAAAGCGAAATAAAAAATATGATTTTGTAGTCGTCGTTTCAAGAATTATATTTAGAATAAAAGAACACACACTTAAATATATTACCTGGAGTAGAGCAAGAAATCCAGCGACATCACTGCTATCGCCAATAGACGCTCTGCATAGACATCGGTAGAAGTACGTTAAAACAACATCGCCCCAGTTGTAGTCTCCCTAGCGGTATAGATCGTCCAAAAAGATCAAATACCGTAAGCTGACAAAGGCACCCTATGTGTTGGGGAACATGATTCCCTGAATATAATGAGCAAGCACAGATGGGCATGACGATCAACAACCACCTATTGAGTGTCGTCGTGAATAGGACCCAAGCCACGCAAATAGTCGCAGAGTGTTCTAATCCTCACTCGACTCTGTCCCGAGATAGCAAGGCCCACAACAACGAAATCGGTGAGCCTAGTTAAATCCGTCGCCCTTGTCTCACCAGGAGGAGGCTTAGCCTGACTGTATAATGGGTCTCCATCTACTTGCAATCCAAGCATGACCTCAACATCGTGAAGCGTGATCGTGGCCTCACCAGTGCAAAGGTGAAAGGTGTGCGTCTCTAGCCTCCACCGCTCAGCCATGGCCGTCATAAGAGCCCGATCATGATGTACCTGACCAACAGAGATACAACAATATATACCGCCCTGATGCAGTATCTCTAAGATGCGGGGATGTGGGGGGCACTCATATAAAAGAGTTCACGCCATTTCCATCCTACGGGGATGGAACAACGCCCGCATATGTATATCCCTACTCCATAATAGCTCAGAACTATGATTATCCTGTAGAGCAAGTACTGATCTATCGATGGGCCCCGGATGAACGCTGGGATCCATGGAGGTGTCGTATATGTATAAACTAAATTATTCTTTATTGTTGACATTAAAGGGAAATTATGTTAACTAACTAATCTTTTATCGGAAATTATATTAATGAACTAATCATTTATAAAATAATTATATTAACTAGCTAATCCTTTATAGGAAAATTATATTAGTGATGTTCAATCCTAAACTAAGGATTAGTTTATCGTTCGTTATTCAGGATTTAGTTTATCGGTCATTATTCAAGATTTAGTTAGTTATTCACTATTCAGGATTTAGTTTATCATTCGCTATTCAAAATTTGTGAATTATGAGAATTATGTTGTATTATATTTTTTGAATAATTATATTTAATTAAAATTACTCAATTAATAAATTTTTTAACTAAAATTTTATATTAAATAGATAATTTATTTAACGTGAAATTATGTTAACTAACTAATCCTTTATCGAAAAATTATATTAACCAACTAATCCTTTAGTGAAATTCTTTTAGCGATGCTCATTTATCATTCGTTATTCAAAATTTGTGAATTATGAGAATTATGTTGTATTATATTTTTGAGAATTATTATATCTAATTTAATATTACTTAATTAATTAATATCTTAACTAAAATTTTATATTAAATAGCTAATTTATTTAATGGAAAATTATGTTAAAATAACTAATCCTAAACTAAGGATTTATTTTATCATTCGTTATTAAAAATTTGTGACTTATGAGAAATATGTTGTATTATATTTTTATGAATAACTATATCTAATGAAAAACTACTTAATTAATTAACTTCTTAACTAAAAATTTAAATTAAATAGCTAATTAATGTTAACTGACTAATTCTTTATCGGAAATTATATTAACTAACTAATTATTCTTTTAACTACAATTAAAGTAATAACGAACTAATTCATTTAACGAGAAAATATATTAACTAACCAATTAATAATTTATTAAATAATTAACACATAAAATTATATAACTACTTAGCACATTAACATAGGATAAACAATTTGACAAATAAATTAATTAGCAATTACATAATTAACAAATAATAAGAAATTAATTTTCTAATTAACAAATTAACATAGAATAAAAAATTAAAGAAAATTTGTTTTTTTCAAAATTAAGAAAAAACAGGGAAGATGACAATTATTTCAAAAATCCAGACTAATAAACCATATTCATGCTTAGGATTATCATTTATTGAACAATGTAATCGAAAAATTTCATAGTAAAATACTTCGATTCAAGGTTGTTGTAGGGTTGTTTGAATTGAGTTGTACGTCACTTTTTTTTCGAAATTAAACCTTAGAATCTTGTTCCTTGACTTGAATAGACCGAGAATCTTTACTTTCGGGATGAAATTTGAAGCGAAAATGCTGTTTTTGGAAGGTGGGCCCTGAGCTTTTCACCTTTAATGGCTTTTTTAAAATTAGGAAGTGGGGGATCCGTGGGGAAGAAACCGATGGAGTCGGTTATATACCCCTATAATGCAGCAATTTGTTGCGTTAAAGGCATTTATATATCTTTTTTTTTCTTGGGTATTTTGGTTCAATTCGTTTTTTATTGGGTCATTTAGGTTCCGGACTCAAAATTGATTTAAAATAATGTACCACTTTCTTGTTACAATTGTAGCGTAAAAGAATGACGGGCCAATTTGAAATCAATTAAAACCATTTTTGAAATAAGATTAAGACAATCATCATTGGTTAATTAAGCTTCTTAATTTTAATAAAGTAAATATACACACACTTAATTAAACACTTGTTTCTTACACAAGTCGACTTAATAAAATAGACATAAGTAGTACAGATATATATGTGTGTGTCTATATGTATATATTTTGACTTTTATAAATACTTATTTCATTCTGCTTGAAATTCAAGAAGCTTGACCAATAAATATGAAATGTGGTGGGCCAGATTTGGGTGTCAACAGTAGTCCTTATTAATGCTATTATTGGGCATGAAGGTGTTGGTAATGATATGCTTGATATGAATGGGTAGTTATATGGACATGATAGCCCAGTTCCATCCCTTTCTGTCCCTTAGGTCCACAACTTAAGAGTTGTCCTCTCCTCTATTTAGAGGGCCCTAGATAGTGTGCATTGGGGGAGTAAAGTTGGGTATCTAACTATCATTCCTGAATTTTAGTTATTGTCTTGTTAGCCACCCACTGAGAAGCCCTTCTACAAGTATCATATCCATCAAGGATATTCTTCCAGGTTTTAGAGTAAGCCTTGTAGAAGTGGATCTGCTAGTACAGTTTCTTGCAATGAGAACAAAGGCCCAAACGGCATCTGGCTTTTTTAGAAGCCTCCAAGACAGAGCAGTATGCATGGTTTTGTTCTTAATCTCAGCCTTTTGGATACCCCGACCTCCTTTTTTTTGTCCTAGTTATGGTCTGTTATCCAACTAAGTGCATCTTCTTTTTAGCTGCAATAGTATTCTAGATAAAGTTTCTTTGGGTCCTGTTAATATTTTTATTAATCTTGCTTGGGAGCTTATTATATTGCATAGCATGGTTAGAATATTAAGAGAAGCTTTAGAGAGTGTGGTTCTGCCAACCATATTATGAAACTTAGTTTTCCAACTAGCAAGCTTAGTGTTAAGGTTGTTAATAGAATCTTCTTAGGGGTCTTCGAGGTTCTTTTTTCACTCCCTTTCCTTTTATATTTGGGTAGGTGGTATGCTTATTTGAGGTTCCGGGGGTTGCCTGATCACTGTTGGGTTCAACACTGCTGCAAAATTACCCGATGTTGGGTTCAGTGGCTGTTTGATTCCTAAATAGAATTTGGTAAGGTCCCTGGGGCAAAGAACGATTAGCATTTTGCTGTGACGATCGTTGAACTCTATTATTTGCAATTTCTCTAGAGTTATTGCGCCTGATTTTCACACTTTCATTGAGCTAATTATGGCCTCTAATTATCTGTTGTTTGCTTGAAGTACCTTTAGAGTTTGGTTCCCTTCTATCCTCTCCCCCTCCATTGGTGTTAGACGAGTTGCTACTATGGTCGAGTCTGTCTACATGTGGTTCAAGGTAGAGATGCAATCTATGGCACAAAGGTCGGATTCATAGGAAGCATTTTTGGGCTTTTAGTGGAAAAGAAAGGCATATTTTGTGCCACCTCTGTCACGATGGTCGATAGAGTTTGGGGTGTGATCCCCTTTTGAAGGTCTTGACTCAGAGCTTGCAGGAAGGTTGTTATCCAGAGATGGTGTCTATAGTTTGTCAGCCCCTCGTTCAAACCCTCTATCACCATTTGTGCTAGGTATACAGGGTTGTCTATTATTAGGGTGATTAGTTTGCTCTTTACTATTAAGTTCATTGTCAGCGACTGTACATGCAACCCCATCTCCAACCACAAACAAGGAGAGTGGCTAAAAGGGAGTGGTGTTGTGATGAAGGTCAATGAAGCAGAAGGGTTTCGAGAAATCTATTGTTAAGAAGCTGATTTTTTTGGTTATTAGATGAGCTTTGAGAAGATATGAATTGATAGAGGGGAGAAAAGGGTTATCTATACTAATCTCTTCTTCATGGATGAGATATTGACATTAATTGCTAATCTCTCAGATAAGACATCCTAAATCATATCAGATACAGGGAATGGCTACTCTGGAAAATAGGTACATACATAGTTCTCGGGTGTGGAGAAGTTGTTTGGAGGTGAGAGTATTGGTTAAAGGGTGGAAAAACAAAGAGGTTTTTCATTTTTTAGGGTCGTTTATCTTCTCCCATTTTACTACTAGTAGAAAAATTCGGTTGTTTGAGATCAGATGACTTAGAAAAAGTCTAACGATTTGGATTAGAGGGGGTGTCAAAAGCCCCGATTTGGGTATATCTTTTGAAGGATTTGGGGGTGTAAAAATATGTTTAAAAGGGACCACTTGTTTAGAATTGAGGCCAATTTTTCCTTTATTCGAATTTGGGTCTTTTTAGATAAGTCCCTATTACTCGCTTGGTCCTCATTAGCCTTGTTGAGCTGGCTGTAGTGTCAAAAGTTATAAACATTTGGGATGTTTCTGGACACATAGTCCCTAAACCTAATTCAAAAATTGTCTAGCGCCTAACAAAATTGTCTCACACAAGACGATCCCTAACCTATGGCCCTATCCACGACTTAACTTTCCCCGGACCTAGTCATGCCTTATGATCCAGAATTGTGAGACACGCGGGACACGCCCCCACGTTCTAGTCTCAATGGGACACATGCACTCGTCTTTCTAGTCCCTCCACAGTCCACTCCAACTCCCTTTGAACTCCATTTACCCAAGTCTAAATGGATAAGGCTCACTTCTATCAACTTCATCATAATAGCCTCCATGAGGATCAAAGGAGAGTGTATCGGCCTTAGCGGTCAAATCAACTCAAAGAACTATTGGAGTTAGAACTGCCACTTTCTTGGAGTTAAAACTGTCCAAATGATCTTATATATTTGAGGGTAGGTTTGAAATAGTCTCTCAAATATTCTTCCGAGCAGTAATGGGCCTTTAAGTTTGTCAAAAGTAAGCACTTTTGGTATCTGGCCAATATTGAATAAACTTTTTAAATTAGATTTGAAGAGAACTGCAAAAAAATGAATTTAGCAAGAACTCACATTTGGAGGTGAGGTTTTTGTTGTTTCTATTTTTTTTAGAGTCTGGTGCAGCCTTTTGAAGGACAACCTTTTCTGTTGAAGTGTCTAGTGCATTTCTCCGTGTTGTGATAGACTTGATGGGACCCTTGGCGTCTGTTTAAATCTTGTTTCACAGTTCCCTCAAATCTAACATACATATTTTGTTAAAATGTTTAACGAAAACTAAAAGTGTTCATTTTTGAAAAACTTAATGGATCAAAATTGCCCCGAAATATATTTAAAAAAATTATTTATTTAATTGTTAAAGTTATCAGAAAATCAATTAGTAAGCATTTTACTCCGTTTAATTCAAGAAATCTGATTAATTAAATGAATTAATCATTAATACCCCTCAGTTCTTATTTTTGCATGTTTTATGTTGCATTGGTACGATTTATTAGAATTAGTCATAATTAATCAAGTGTTTAATTGTGTTTAAATTCCATAAATTTGTTTACCACATGTCTAATGTTGGTTTCTTTTGAAATAATCAAATGTTAGCCAGGTATAGCCGTATTTGAAATAGTCAATCTCATGGCTTAATTCAATTAAGGTCATTTTTACAAAATTAGCTCCTAATTAGCAAATTCATTTTTTATGTGGTCCCAATTTAAATGTTCAATTAATGGACATTATCTAAATTCGGCTATTTGTTAATCAGTGCATTTGTGCCCGTCCATACACATATGTATACATATATACGCATGTGTATACATATACACATATGTATATCAGATATAAATATGCATCAAATGGGCCACTCCTGTATCCTTTTACAAATTGGCCGAGTCCAGCCCAAACCAGGGCCAGACCCGGCCTATTTGATAAAAATATATATAGAACGCATTTAGGACAAACACGCTTTTGCCTTATTTTCAACTTGAGAAAAGGTTTCCATTGTGAGACCTTAGCCGCCACTAGGAGACTTCTCTCTCCTCGGTCATGAATGCCTGAAAATGGAATTTTTTTAGAGTGTGGAAGGTTTTCTCGGTCGTGATTTGCCGATTTCAGGCAAAGCATTAATTGTTTTGCCCTCTCTCCACCATATCGCAACCAAACAGGGTATTACCTTCCCCCTTTTCTTTATTTTTTGCTTTTTATGGTCAAAGGAGTACAGAGCCCTTAATGGGATTTGTCTCGACTTTTTTGAATTCCTCAATCAAGAATGGTTCATGAAGAACCCGTTGGATTACCTCATTTTGTGTCATATCTGGCCCTTCGCACTTTGTTTGGTTTAGATCTTAGCCGTTGATGCTAGGATTTGAGAGATTTTGCTCCCAAAGTTGATGAAGTCCCACATCGTTTGATATTATGTTTTTCTCAGATTTTGGGGTCCTATAAATAGAATCCCAATTCACACTTTCTAGGCAGACTTTGAACTGGATATACACATATATTCACTCAACAACTCGATCTCTTTTAAGTTTTGGTAAAAAAATTGCTTTGAAACTTCAGTTTTCGAGTTAAGTAAATTTTAAATATTTGTTTTCCTTGCTGTGTGGTTGAGCCGTGGTTTGAGGAGCAAAAAAGGGGTCTCCAAGTTCAAATCTCGATCAAGGCTGCACCAAAAAGAGGTAAACCCCTTTCCTTAGTTATTTTGTTCGTTTAAATTGTTGTTTATACTGTTTATGCTATGTGTTTGATCCTGTGTTAATAGTAAGCATGATTAGGATAATTATGTTGTTTCATTAGAGCTATAGTAGTAAGCATGATTAGGATTAAGTTATATTATTTGTTTAGTTAGAATTATAGTAACAAACATGATCAATGGTTAAATATTAGTATGCTTATGTTGCTTGGTTGGGGTTAATGTTTAGATGTTGTGTGATGAGCATGATTAGGGTAAAGACATGTTAATAGGATTGTGCTATTTGATTAGAGTTATAAAAGGCTATTAGTAAACTGGATTAGGGAGTTTTAGCATGCTATTTAGTCAAATTTGTTACTGAATGTCTATTTGAGTAGTCTATTTGTTGATCAGTTGGCCTGTGTATGATTAAAAGTATTGGTTAGTCTCTATTAGCATAGTTGATGCTCTAATAATAGTGTTTGAGAATGTTTAAATGTGTTATGGGACTGACTCTTTGTTAGTATAATTGGTAATCCAAAATCATGTTTATTTTAAAATGTTTGAGTCCAATCTATATGCCGTTACATCTTGCATCTGTGTTTTGTCTGAACTCACTTAGACATGAATTGCACTCTATAAGGTTAAAAAAAAAAAGGGATTCTGTGTTTAGTTCTAATATTTTGTGCACATATATAACGCCTCTGATTAAACTCGATGGGAGTATTGAGGTTCATTATTGATAAAAGTGACAACTACATGCTGAGTGGTCACTCTCTGTTAAATTTAATCCTAGTTTCACTCCTTATTATCACTTAAAAACATCATATGAATCAGTTAAGTGCACATCCCCATGTGGCACTTGTCTAAACCTAAAAAAATAGTGATATTGTCATGTTCCATTAAGAAACCATGTTTTGGTTCATATCTTTTAAGTAGTCATACCAGAATAAAAATGTCAAAAATGTATGTTTATATGTTCAAGAGATTTAAATGCCATGCTTAATGTTTGGTCTGCCTGTGTCTATGTCAAATGCCTGTGCCATGTTAGTTGCAAGACTGCATATCTACTTTTCTCTCTGTATGTTTGTTGAGTTAGGGCTGAGTATGAATACTGGATCATATATATTTTTTGAGGTTTGGTATATGAGTTTAAGTATTGGGAGGTCTGAACTGAAGGAGGTTCGCACTTGGTGTATGAGTAACTATGGGTGTGATTTACCTAGGGCTAAGAAAAGGATGATGGGCTTAAAGTTTCTAGCTAATTCAGCCTAATCTCTCTATTCTAGGCTGCTGGGGTTCCCTCATAGGAGTTCATATTCTATGGGACCCTCTAAATGTTAAAGACAATGTAGAAATAAGTGATTTAAAGTCTGTGTCCTGTTTGTTTGAAACAATCTGTGGACAACTACTCTAGCTTATGCAATATTTGGAATCTGTTATGAGTTAAGAGGCTAGAGTCTGGGATTTGTAATGAAATATGAAGTTGGAAGGAGGCTAAATATGCTAACCAAGATTTGGTTTGTTGTAAATAACTTGGTAGTTGTTTTATTTGATCTCCATATGTTAGTTTCTGTGAATCTGAGGTCTGAATCATGTTATTACATAAGATCATTAGTTTAATTTGTTAAACTTGTTTATGTCTATGTGTTACATTTAGAGTTGGGAAGATTTTGGTAAAATGGTTTAGGCATTTAAACCATTTCAAAAGACAGGCTGTCTTTTTTTACAAAGATCTTAAAGTTAGTATAAGATTGGTTATGGACTATTGCGCTTGAACTATGAAGTACCATTTTGCTGAATTCTGTATCTTTCCTGAACTCTGTATCTTCTCTGCCCCTATGTGTTGCAAGCAATCATGCGTTAGGTAAGGAGCATATGAAGTATACATACTCTGCATACACCGGGGTGTATACAAGAGGTATACTTCGTATACCCCTTTGGGTGAATGCTGGAATTTGTCAGGAGAACAAAGATTTGGGCCAAATTTACCTCTCTTGAATGTTTTTGTCATATGGACCTATACGCGAATTATGGTTTGGTTTTTCAGTCTGAATTATTTGGGCCTGTTTAGTTAAAACAGCCTGTTTGGGTTATGAATTCTCCTTGATGGTTATTTGATATTGAGCTTTTTCGTCAAGCTATCATATCTCCTTAGGTTTGTTTTGTTTACGTAGCTACATGATTTCCTCTTTGTATTTTACTTGCTTAAGTATGAATTGTGTATGCCTTGATCCAAATACTTAGACGAATACTAATCCTTATCCCTTTGTGTTCCATGTAAATTCAACTTGGGCCGTTCGGGCCACCCTTGGATTAAACCTGTTGGGCCGGAGGCCCAACCCTTTTCTTGATCGAGTCCGAAGGAGGAGAAATGGAAGCTAATATGTTGAAGGTCCTGTCATGGGTAAAAATGGCACTAATGGGCCTGGGTAGGCCCATCAGTTAAAGATGACCAAGGCCCATCAGTTAAAGATCTACTTTCTTCCCTTCTTTACTTCATATATATCTTGTATGTATATGTATTGTTATGTACTGAACGTGTAAATAACGGAACCCCTTGTGTATGTTAGAACTTAGGAAAACTCTAGTGTTCTAGGAAGTTGCCAAAACATTTTAAACTCGTACAATAAACTGCTCGATTTTGAGTTTTAAAACTAATTGAGACTATGGCCAAGCGTAAAAAATGAAAACATGGAATTTTTGGTTAAGTCTAAAACAGGATCAATGCAAAAGGGATTTCTCAAATAATAAGTAACCAGTTTTGGGTTTTGAACTCGTGATAAAAATTGTTTGATAAGTTTGCCTTAAACTTGAAACGAAGTTGTGAAATGAATCAACTTCAAAAATTAACATTTTTTGTATATCAAAGAAACATTTTCTGGATTGGAATTGATTTGTTAAATTTGGACATTTTATAAACTAAGAAGTTGGAGCCTGGTCTTATGAAATTTCTAAAAAAATGGGACTGTTTTGGGCCTGGAAGCCCAGAATTCATTTGAACCCAAGAAAACAAAAGGAAATCCACGTGGACCAGTGTGAGGAAGATAGAATTTGGACTAGAATGAGATTGACTTAAATGAGCTTCAAAGTGGATGAAATTGGACTTAAACAAATTTTCAATTTTCTTCTATATACGCGTATATGTATAAAAAAGGAGATATACTCCATATTTTCCTATATTTGTATAAATAAAACCCATAAGAACTAAACCCATTTTATTAGAACTAGAATAATCGTGACTCTACTCGAGAGAAATTCCCGGTGTGTCCTAGTCCGGCAATAAAGTGAGTTGAACACTTATGCGGATTTTTTAAACCCAAAACCCCCTTTTCTAAGGGAACTTTTTGCTAAATGTTTTCTTGAGTTTCTGTTAAAAATGAGTGACATTTTTGTGGAAAGTTAAACATTTTAACAAGTAAATACATTAATCACATATTGAAGCTCGTAGGTCAACCGTATTCTACTGATCTTTAATACTAGGGTGCGTAACACCTTCCCTAGGAGATTACCAGAACCCTTACCTCGAACTTTGGTACTGCAAAGAATTTTCTCTTGCTTGAATAAATCTTTTACCCGATTTTTCCTAATTTCCCTTAATAAATTAGGTGGCGACTCTAAAACACTAAAATCCAATTAGAGCACCAACAACCTCGAAGTAGCTTTTATGCACCCGCATAAAAGTGAACCGTAACAGTTGATATTGACTTGATTATTGACATTGAACTTAGACATTGCACGCATTCTCATCCTTCATGATATACTGTTGACACATTAATGATATACAAGGAAACACTGTTATGAGTTGCGCTCAGTTGGATGAGAGTGACGTGAGGACCGATGTCCGATGTTTATCTCGGAATCGAGGTGTGAGTACTGATAGCGATTGCCGAGGTTGTTGCTAGATTCGTGAGGGTACATGGACTTTGTGGGTCCTCTATGGGTTGTGTTGCCGAGATGTGATATTCCATCATCGGAGTACATATGTACGGTCCATATGCATTGCATTCATACTTCATACATTATATATTATTGCATTGAATTGTACCATGGCTTCTATTGTGATATTCTTGTGATGTATTTGTGATATATGGCTTCGGATTGAATGTACCGAGACTTGGCACATTTGGGTTTAGATGCTATAACATAGGTGATGACGTGTACTTGGTTACTGGCTCGTGATTGAATTATACCTTGTTGATTTACCTGTATATCTTACTTTATTGCCTTGATATATGTTAGCTAATCTTAGTCGGCCTATGATACCTACCAGTACTTGTTGTTTGTACTGACCTGCACTTGCTGCATTCCTTTATGAATGTAGAGTTCTAGGTGGGTTCGACCTCTACTCCTCGTGGCTGATAGTAGTTCGAGGGTAGCTGTTTAGAGTCTTACAGGGTAAGCACGAGGACGTTCGCCGCCTTGAAGATTCTTCTTTATTTATGTCTTACTTGATATTCTGAAACATATTGAGATAATTAATGTATTATTATTATCCAGACTTGTAGTATTTAGTTAGATGCTTTTATACGACTAGACCAGATTCTGGGGTGTATTTCCTTACTTCCGCATTTTTCATGTATCATTATCGTAAGACTTATGTATTTCTATCTCTTCCGCTTATTTATTTATTTATTTATTTATTTATTTATTTATTTATTTATTATTTCATGTTTTTAAGATTGTTGGGATAACGGTTCGCTTACTGAGGTGGAAAAGATAGGTGCCCACGCGACTTAGCGAAATTGGGTCGTGACAAACCTGTAACTCTGTATGATTCAGTATTTCAGCATCATTTATTACAGTATGATTCTCAGTTCCTGATTTTAAATCCCTAAATGTTGAACACCTGTATTTAGGCCTAAGGCTGTAGTTTATGCTTTATGCATCTTGGGCCTGAGGCCGCAGTTATGTATACATATACTTGGGCCTGAGGCCGTAGCTTGTGCACTTATATATTAGGCCTGAGGCCGTATCTTATTTACTCAGATAAATAGGTGGGTTCTCATTTAGTATAGGGAGTATTCATATCTTTACTTTTTGTTCAGTTAAGTTATCAGTTATCAGTTACCAGTTTAGTTTTCAGTTTCAAAATTTATAGTTCTTTCTTTCAGTTGCTTTACATACCAGTGCAATTCAAATGTGTTGACGTCCCTTTTTACCTGGGGCCTGCATCTCGCGATGCAAGTAGTGATTTACAGGTTGACGATTCTGCTTGCTTGGACATTCTCGTATCAGCTGCTTGGTGAGCCCTAGTTCCCTCGGGGCATTATCATAATTTCAGTCTTTATAGTAGTTAAGGCAGTGAGGTATGCCGAGGGCCTTATTCTGGTAAACAGTTAGCAGTTCAGTACTCTTTAGAGGCTTCATAGACTATAATCTAGTTAGTCAGATGTTTATCACCTTTTGTGTTAGCCTAGTCAACTATTATTCAAACTTCCAGACTTAATCAGTAATTCCACATTTATGATATTTCAGTCAAATTTTAGTAGAACAACATGTGTTAATGTTATTTCTGTATTCAATATGGTTTGATATGACATGTTGATTCAGCCAGCCAGTTGGTTCGCTCGATCACATGCAGTTAGGCACCGAGTGCCTTGTTACCCCCAGGCCATGGTTCGGGACGTGACAATAACCAATACTTATCTTCAATTAGAATTTCAACTTTAGGTTCAATCCACGGGGAGTAGTGCCTGGTGCAGCAATCCATTCAGCCACCTATTGGCGCTGACTTTCAATTTTGTCTTTTTGAATCTTTTCCTCATATTCACGATGTGGCTGACCATGATTTTTGAAATACATATAATTGATCCCCGTATGGTATAACGACACCGCTACTTCTCGAACTGTGCAACCACCCACATATTGCTTCTTCTTAGCCATTGACACTCCCAAGCTAGCATAGAACTCCCTTCTGTTGGAACAAACACCTCGGGGGACTCAATAAATACCATCCACTTTCTTTTTTGTAGTTGCTCAAGAATGTGAGAGAATGATTTCTTTATCCCCCTCATGTTGATTTGATTTTCTAGCTTGGAGGAGCATTTCTTTTCATAACGCTCCTTCACCCCTTCAATTTTGAACCCGAGGCCATCCTCATATCTAACCCCCTGCTCCAATTACTCCCTCAACATTTAGGCGGTGGCATCACTAGTCCCCGGAGCCTGTGCTACAAATCTTGGTTCAAAGGGAGTAGTGGATTGCCCCTCAACATGGTGCACTGCTTCTTTTCTCTTAGATTTTGGGGGTTGTTTTCTTTTTTGCCCTGAATTTCTCACTACTTTGGAGGTGTTTCTCTGGGCAATGGATTTTCCACGTCTCATTCTGTACAACCAACACACGTTAAACAAAGTAGAAATAAAAAAAAATGTTTTTGTTTTTTTGGTTAAAGGAAAGGAAAGAAATCTAATCTTTTTGGTGTTTTTGATTTAGATAAAATCAAGGAATTTAAATTAACTACACCAAAGAAACACGAAAAAATGACAGAGGATGCGTCGAATATGCGGCCGCATAAAGAGTATACGGCACCGCATCAGGTGAGATGCGATCACATTCACCAAATGCGACCCCACATATGCAATATTCGGAGTTGTAGATTCGACGCATTTGTGCTAATTTGGCCTTCAACACTGGTTTTCAAGGTGTTGAATATACAAAGCAAGATGCGACGGCATCTCGAGAATGCAGTGAAGCATTTTGGTCGCATATTCAGGCTTTCTATTTTCTTATTGTTGGGGTACCCTTGGAATGAGATGTGAATGCGACAATGCACCATAAGAATGCGACCGCATTCGCATCGTCTTCCCCAAAATATAACCCTTACTCACATTTTTTTTATCAAAACGACCAATAACACCCCTAACTAGATTGATACCCACACACAACTGTTCAATCGCTAATTTCTTATCACAACAACAAGAATAGGTATGAAAATTCATAAAACCCCCCATACCCGCATATTTCACCCCAAATTTCAATCGTAATGGACAAATTCATTGAGCAATGGGCCCCACTCGTACACATTGTACACACTAAACTCCTAAGACTGTGCTATTCATCATCACCATGCTCACATGTAAGGAAAGTGGAAAAAAAAAACAAAGGCCCATGTTAACATGCCTTACAACTTAGAATTCGTGCAAAAGTGTGTGACATTGAGGCCTTGAGGGTGTGCTTGTGACAAATAGAGGAGTGTGGTGGTCTTTAAGATTGATTTTAAATGAGATTATCGCTTGAAACCATCCAATTGAGATGGTGGGGGAGTGTAACAGTTGCTTGCTTTGAAGGGGGAAAATGGGGAATTGAATTTCAACTTGATATTTATACCTGCCCGACTTACAATAAGAATGCCATTAGATGAAGGACATGCAACGCTGCATTTTGTTTACACCATAAATTACCTTATCTGATGACTACTGAGAGAAGGACCGCATACGGCTCCGCATTTTAAGAGATGGTGTCATATAAGGCTCGCATTTTCAGTGTTTTTATGTTGCACACTAACAATTTTTGGACCTCAAATGCGACCGAAAACTTGACCGCATATGGGTATGGGTGGTCACATTTGAGCCGCACATCAGGTTTTCCTGACTCCTTCAGTGATTTTCAATTCCCACACTAAGTGTTCATGTTTTGTGTGCCTCCTTTGAGCTTTTTCCTCAATTTTCCCTGCAACTTTTCATCCTACACACTTAAGCAAACGGTGAACACAAGCAAAATAAAAGCTTGGGTTGCCTCCCAAGAAGCGCTTGATTTAACATCGCCGCACGACAGAGGTACCATTGTTTTTTATGATCAATCGAGGTAGATCACCTCAATCATCTTCACTTCATTTGGTACTCCCAAGTACTGCTTAACTTGGTGCTCCCAAGTACTGCTTCACCCTTTGCCCATTCACTTTTATCCAGTTGCCTCTTGGGCAAGAAATTTGGCTCCATAGGGAAGCACTTATGTGACTTCAAAAGGACCCGGCCACTTTGACTTTAACTTTCCGAGAAACAACTGGAGCCTTTAATTGTACAACAACACTCAGTCCCCGGGGGTAAATTCTCCATTGAGGATCTTCTTATCATGGAAATACTTTATGTGGGATTTGTAGAGGAAAGATATCTCATAGGATCTTAGTCAGAATTCAGCCAGCTCATATAATTGATCAACCCTCAAGTTAGAGGCATTATTCCAATCAAAGTTCAACTTCTTCAAAGCCCACAAGGCATTGTGCTCAAGTTCCACTGGGAGATGACATGCTTTCCTAACACCAATTAATATGGAGACATAATAATAGGGGTTTTGAATGCGGTCCGGTAGGCCCAAAGTGCATCATCCAACTTCTTTGACGAATCGGTCTTAGAGACATAGACCATTTTAGAAAGGATCCTGACACTTCCAACTTGTCCACTAGTTTGGGGATGATATGGTGTGGAATCCTTATGCTTGACTCCATATTTTTCCAGAAGATATTTGAACACCTGATTGCAAAAAGGAGAGCCCCCGTCACTTATGATTTCTCTAAGAGTACCAAACCTTGAGAATATGTACCTCTTCAAGAAAACGGTGGCACTTCCTTCATTGTTTGGAAGCGCAATAGCCTCCACCCAATTAGACACGTAATCGACCGTCACAAAGATGTACTTTTTTCCATAATAACTTACAAAAGGGCCCATGAAGTCAATCCCCCAAACATCAAACAATTCTACTTCAAGGATTGGTGTCAACGGTAGCTCATGTTTCCTTGAGATGCCTTTATACCTTTGACATTTATCAAAAGCTTTCATATAGTCATGGGCATCTTGATAAATAGTCAGCCAGGTATCATCTCGACCTCGGACACACACCTCCTTATGATGTTATCGGCGTAAATTCAAAAACGATAGGGCTCATCCCAATAGAACTTATGTGCATCACTTATGAACTTCTTCTTCCTATGGGAGCTCAAGTCCTTGGGCATGATGTCGCTAACATGACAGTTAGCAAAATCGGCATACCATGGGATCATATCATGCTACCCCGCCATCACTTGGTCATTCGAGAATGATTCATTGATTTCAAGCCTATCCATTTGTCGGTTACCTTCTTCAAGCCGTGATAAATGATCCGCCACTTGGTTTTCATACCCCTTTCAATCTTTGACTTCAAAGTCAAACTCTTGCAAAAGTAGTACCCAACAGATCAACCTAGGCTTAGCATCTTTCTTAGCCATGACATATCGAAGTGCTGCATGATCGGTGTGAACTATGACATGAGTTTCTAACAAATATGCTTGAAATTTCTCAAAAGCATACACAATAGCAAGACACTCGTGTTCGGTAACGGTGTAATTCATTTGAGCCCCATTGAGAGTTTTACTTGCATAATAGATGGGTGAAAATTTTTCTCATGCCTTTGCCAAGAACAGCTCCCATAGCAAACCCACTTGCATCGCACATAAGTTCAAATGCTTTCGAACAATCCGAAGCAACAATAATGGGTGCCAAAATGAGTTTCTTTTCAAACATTCAAAGGCTCTTGTACACCCCTCATCAAACATAAACTTTGATACTTTTTCCAACAACTTGCATACGGGGTTGGCCAGTTTAGAGAAATATTTGATAAACCTTCTATAAAAGCCGGCATGGACTAAGAAACTTCGGACCCTTTGACGGTAATGGGAGGAGGAAGTTTAACAGTGACTTCAATTTTGGTTTTATCAACCTTAATTCCCCATTCCAAGATTTTGTGCCCAAGAACGATGCCCTCTTTGACCATAAAGTGACATTTTCCCCAATTTAACACCAAGTGTGTTTCTTTACAACGTTTCAACAATTGTGTCAAGTTCTCCAAACAATGCTTAAAAGAGTCTATGACTACGGAGAAGTCATCCATGAAGATTTCAATAGAATCCTCCACCATATCGGATAATGTAGACATCATGCATCGTTGGAAAGTGGTGGGAGCATTACAAAGGCCGAAGGGCATTCTTTTGAAAGGAAAGGTACCATAAGGGCAAGTGAAAGTAGTCTTTTCTTGAACCTCGAGGGCAACAGTGATTTTGGTTATACCCCAAGTATCCATTTAGGAAGCAATATAAATCTCTTCTTGTAACCCTATCCAACATTTTGTCGATGAACGGCATTGGGAAATGATCCCTTTTTGTCCAGCTATTCAACTTTTGATAATCCATGCAAACCCTCCAACTGGTGGTTGTACGAGTTAGGATCAACTCATTCTTCTAATTTGCCACCACGGTAATACCACCCTTCTTGGGGACACATTGAGCCGGACTAACCTATGGGCTATCCGAAATTGGGTACACCACTCCGACATCCAACCATTTGATGATTTTTTTTTTCACAACTTCTTGCATGGGAGGGTTTAACCTCCATTGATTCTTAACACTAGGAACACAATCTTCATCAAGTTGGATTTTATGTGTACAAATATCGGGAGGAATCCCTTGGATATCCGCAATCGACGACCCAGTAGCCTTTTTAAATCTTTGTAAGATAGCCATTAATCTCTCAAGTTGTGGTTCCGTCAAAAGGGAGGACACTATGATGGGAAAAGTATTGTTTGGTCCTAGAAACTCGTACCTCAAATGTGAAGGGAGAGGTTTGTTTTCTAGTGTAGGTGGTTCAAGAATTGATGGCTTTGCAAGAGGGGTTTGCCAGTTTTCTAAGTCAAGATCAGGGTTTTTGGGATTGTAGTTATATGACCCCAACACAACCAATGCATAACCATCCCTCAAATTCTTCATAGTTTCACCCATCATAATTCATTAATACTGCCGCCAATACTTCACCAACATACTCATAAGCAACGGTGTTCTCCATGGCCTCATCAATAGTGTCAATAACTGACACCACTCTCATATACACCGGTTGTTTCATTGACTTACAATATGAAATTTGGCTTCCTCGTCGTTCATCTGAAATTTAAGGTCTCCCCTTTCAACATCAACAAGAGCTAGCCCCGTGGCTAAGAATGGCCTTTCCAAGATTATGGGAACTTAAAAGTCAACTTCACAATCCAAGATCACAAAATCGGCCGAAAATATGAATCGGTCCACTCTTATAAGCACATCAAAAAAGAATTCCCACTGGTCTCTTCACGGTTTAATCTGCCATTAGTAGCGGCATTTTTGTGGGTCGGGGAGTGCCCAAACCCAATTGCAAGCGGCATCAAATTGATACTAGCACCTTGATCACATAAGGCTTTAGCAAATTTATACATCCCAATAGTGTAAGGAATAGTAAAAGCTCCAGGGTCTTATTTCTTTTGAACCAAGGCTTTTGTTACTATGGAGCTACCATGATGTGTAACGTCCGCTATTTCGACACTATCTTGCCTCTTCTTGGTCACAAGATCTTTCATGAATTTCGCATAACCCCGTATTTGCTCAAGTGCTTTTATGAATGGGATATTAATAGAGAGTTGCTTCAGTTTTTCAATAAACTTGATAAATTCATTATCATCCACTTTTTTTGCCAATCTCTAAAGAAATGGTGGTGGAGGTCTAGGAATGGGTGTTGACACCTAATTTTTGAACTCCAATAATTATTTTAATTACCTAGGGTTCTTGGATCTCAAACGGAGTGAAATATGTAATTTTATAAATCAAAATAATTTTTATAGATTTATTTCAATAATGTTTTGCCATTTCATTTTGCATAACAACTTTAAATGTGTAATAAGTCATTTAAAAGTAATTTACATATTTTACTATTTATTTTAAATTATTTGTCAAGCTTAATCAGAAAATATCTTAAAACAATTATTCAATTATTTGTTAAAAATATCAAGTATTTTACTCCATTTAATTCAAGAAAAATAGTTTAATTAAATAATTAATCATTTTACCTCTCAAAATTTTAAATCCCTGCATAATCAATTTGCATTTTGTTTGCAATTTTTAGATTAATCATAATTAATTAATTGTTTACTTGTGGTTATACTTATAAATTGCTTATTATGTGATTAATTGCGGCTATAATTGCAGTGACTAATTGATTAGCTAATTATGGCCATAATTGAAATAGCCAATATCATGGTTCAGTTCAATTTAGGCCAATTTTGCAATTAAAGTCCCTTTCATGATTTGGTCGTGCCTTTACTTTAAACCAATAGGTTAATTGGTTAAATTTAGGCCATAACTAAAGTGTTTCACTAATTAACATGCATTATTTTTTACTATCTATTTAAATTGCATTTTTTATCCCTCCTTATATACATGTGTATACACGAATATACATGTATACCCATGTGTATACAAACATATCGGCTCAGGCCCCCTCCTCTTTTCTTTTATTTCAGCCGAGTCCAATCCATTAGGACTAGATCTCGCCCAAGTGCCCCTTTATTTCAAAAAAAAAAACAAAGACCAAACAGACCATGGTCTCATTTGTCTTCAAGGGTTCGGGTTTCGGGTGAAACCCTAAGTGCCACCCCTAAGTTTTTTCTCTCTTCTCGGGTCATACATGTCGTAAACGGCAAAAGTAAGGGCCCACGTCATATTATGGACTGCTGCATGGCCGAGAATGGCAAGAGCGTTTATTTCTCTTCCATTTCTCACCTATTTCCATCAAGGGTCAACCCTAAACACGGTATTGTGCTTCTTCTTTGCTTTTTCTATTGATTTCTGGGTTAAACTAGTACAAATCCTTAATGGATTTTGTCTAGAGGCGAATTTGAATCCTTAAATCCCATTGCTTCATTTGAAACCAAAGGATCCGTTGAGAATCCCCTCAAATCTGACCCTCTATGTTCATTTGACTTCAATGCTCACCGTAGAATATGGATTGGAAGAGAACCAACCTCATTTTGTGCCTAGTCCCACATCGATTGAGAACTAGGGTTTCTCAAAATTAGAGGTTCTATATAAAGAACCCCAATTCACATTTTAGAAGAGACTCGAACAAAGATATACACTGATATACTAAAAAAAGGGTCGAATTACCTAGGGTTTCTGCTATTTTAGCTAAGACTTTTAATTATTCGGCTTTAGTAAAAATTGTAAACTTTTTTTCTTTGTTCTTGTATGGATGAGCTTAAGTTGGTGGAGCAAGGAAGGCTTCTAATTCCATTCTCGACAAGGGCTGCACAAAAGAAAGGTAATAGTTCTTCATTTATTTCATTTTTTGTAATTTATGCATTTATTTGATGGTTATGTGTTGGTTTTAAATGTTAATATAGCTGCTTAGTTTATTATTAAGTCTATATGTTTGTTTAGCCTGATTTTAAATGTTAATATGGCTGCTTCATTTATTATTAAGTGTATATGTTTGTTTAGCCTAAGTTTTAAAATGTTAATATAGCTTCGTTTCTTATTAAGTCTATATGTTTGTTTAGCCTGAGTTCTAGAAGTTAATGTAGTTTCTTAGTTTGTTATTAAGTCTATATGTTTGTTTAATATGAGTTTAGGGATGTTAGTATATTTCTCATGTTCAACTGTTGAAGATCTAAGTTTGGGATATCATGTTCTTTAGGCCCAACTTTCTAGTTAACTACTATATATCTTAGATAATGTTTTATATTTGTGTTTCTATTAGGCAAGTACCTATTTAGTATTAAGTTGGAAACAAGCTAAGTGTCAATCCACCTCTCATTTCTGTTTTGCCTACTTGCTTTAGTCATTTATTGAGATTGGTTTAAATATTAGTTAGTACACCTGTTCATCTATGTGTAGTCTCTGCCTAGATACATTTTCTGTAGATTGGTTTAGGTTCAATATGGCCATATGAATATCTGTGTTTGACCTCTGCTTACATTATTGTGTCTGTTAAATACTAGATGTGCTTTGCTAGGTCACTGATCTTAACATGAATTTTGCCTAAACTCTTGTATTGCGTTAAACAAATAACCAACACAGTTCATGTCTTTGCCTATTACCATATTTATAGGACCATGTTTGTATGGATAGTTACTTAAGGTGCTTGGAACAACAAATTATTTTTCTTTTCTGGGCTTGTGTGCTAAAGAGTTTATTCTAAAAGAGAAGATTTTACTGCTTATGTGTTCAACATGTTTGCCTCATCAAAAAATGTAAACTGAACTTAAAACTTGTCAATATGTCCTCACACCCTGTTTTATTTTCCTCTATGCTTTTTATGAAACTTCTGAGTGTTTGTTAAAAAAGGAGAAAGGGATAAGCTATGTTTGGCACTGTTTATGTTCTGAGACTTATTCGTAAGGGAAGTGTTTTTTTTTAAATACAACCTTATGTTTTAAATATGTTAAACATGCTCTGCTTAAGTTGGTCTCCATGTTAAAATATTTCATGTAGTTTGTTGGCTGTAGCTATTAGTCTCTATGCTGTCGAATATAAGTCTGTATTTCGCATGAGTACCTTGCTTTAGTATAATTTGGGATCTATTTTAATTTTAATAATCAAAACTAAAGTATAATATGGTGGCCTTCAGGGTCTAGTTGGGATTTAGATGCTTGCATATAGGGATCTGATTCATGGACTGCCTAATCTTGAGTCTTGTAGTGTTTAAATGCTAATGTTAGTCCAACTCTGTCATCAGCATGTTAAAAGGCCTATCTGCAACTGTACTTGTCTTCATATGAATGTTATTTTCAAATTGTTACCTTTCCTGATTTGGCTGGGCCTGTCCCTGCGTTTCAATGAACTGGACTTTCTGTTTCTTGGTCTTTCATAAATATATAATGTGTGTATATATTTGGTTCATGGTTAAGTGTTCGTATTCTTTTTAAATTAGTTGGTTAAGTGAATTGCTAAGTATAGATGCCTCCTAATCACATTTCTCCTTTCCCCCTCATTGTTTGCATATGAAAACAATACCGGCCACTTGGGCCAATTTTCTCCGCCACAGACCTGTCGGGCCAGAGGCCCAACTTTCTTTATTCATCGAGTCCACTTTGAAGATGAAAAAAAACAAAGGAGACCCAACAATGGGTGAAAATGGTTAACTGGTGGGCTTAGGTAGGCCCACCAGTCTAGCTTCCTCCTTTTATTTCTGATTTCATATTGGATATGTATGTATTTGTAAGAATGCTTGATATTGTTGAAACCCAAATGCGTTAGGGCTTAGGGAATTCGCGTAGGAGTTAATATTTTTTTCTCAAAGGTTCTTTCAAAACAAATAAGGTCACGATATAATATGATTATCACATGTAAATTGGTAAGATTTGGACCTTACAAAATTGTTTCAAACACCCTGCGGATGGACCATTAATAGGCAAGTATTAAAAGAATTTGGATCAAGCAAGTGATTTGTCCCATATGTTTTTTTTTTGAATTAAAAGTGATTGGACCATTTGGACTTGATGAAAATTGGGATATACTTTGGGCCTTAAGCCCACAATCGAACATGAACCAAAACTGCACTTGTTTTGCCCCCCTTTTGGGCCTTAAAAAGCAAATTAATGATATTTTTGGGCTTATAACTTGGACCCGTTTTGGTAAAGTTTTTGGAGCAAAAGATCAGATTTGAATACGTGTAAATGGACTTCTTCTTGAACTTGTTTGGACTTAAAATATTTTTGTAAACATTGTTCTGCCAAAATCCCAAACCTTAAGGCAATGAAACAAAGGGAAATACACTTAAATTTCAGTTTGGGAGCAAGTTGACTTTGGTTGTAAAGTATGGTTGATCAATTGAGTTTCAAATGGACTACGATAAATAAATAGACCTTTTCTCATTTCATACTTATTAAAACTATAAAGGAAATATATTCCTTTTACTTCCATATATATATGTATACAAAACTATAAGGGCTAAAGTCGCAACATTTGGACCAGTAATAACTCTACTTAAGAGAAATCTTTAGCGTGTTTTGGTCCGGAAAAGCATTGAGTTGAACCCCTTATAACATTTTCAAACCAAATCTTTCCCTTAAAGATATTTTTTGTGAAAAGTGGAGTTTTATGATTAACATGACAGTTTTAGCAATGAAGTAAACATTTTTAGCAAATAATCACATTAATCACACATTGAAGCTCGAAGGTCAACCGTATTCTACGGATCCTTAATACCAGGGTGCTTAAAACCTTCCCTAGGAGATCACCAGAACCCTTAGCTCGAACTCTGGTTTAAACAAAGGATTTTTCTCTTGTTTGATAAAACCTTATAACTCGATTTTCCTAGTTTACCAATAAATTAGGTGGCGACTCTAAAAATAACAAAACCCGAATAGAGTCCGCAACTTCTTAGTAGCTTTAATGCACCCGCGTAAAAGTGAACCGTAATAGATGGCGACTTCGCTGGGGATTTTCTAGGTTCTAACCATAAGGGTTTTAATATAATGTGATATAATTGTGAACATTTTCTTACTTGTTTATTTTCTTGCAAAATATAACTGTCATGCATTTCATATCATAAACTCCGGCACTCCTGGCAAAAAGCATGGTTTCAAAGGGTACAGGCGGGATCACAGTCTAGCCTTCACTAAAAAACCCAAAACACCCCTTCTTTGGAACACGTTGACCGCGGAGTTGGTACACGGTCGTCCAACAGCCGACAGTGGTTCACCCCGAGTAGTCCGTTCGGGTTCCCGTCAATTTGAAGAAGCCCACTCTAGCATTTAACCAGGATAGATCCAAGCTAAATCCTACCGGACTAGGGCATGATTGACCTAGACGGGTTTTGGATATTTTTGATGTATCTAAAACCCATTAGGAGAATTACCTTATGTTAGCACGGTCTATAACCCGAAAAACACAGCATGCCCATTATGTGCTAATTGGAAACATGTTTTTTGGCTATGTGTTAAACCATTGCCCATGGGGCTTGGGGAATTAAACATGATTTATTTTTTAGATGAACCATAACTTGAAATTCGACATGGTTCTCGAGGCACCAGAGATGTTGAAAATATGGTGGGGTTGGATGAACGTCGAAGAACAAAAGAAAGTGACTAAGTGTTTAGGGAACCTTCCCTCTTTATTGGTTATGCCCGGGTGTAGGGACTTGATTGATATAGCCCCGATATTGGGACCGAGATAGGATGGTATTCCGATTTGGGGACGACATAGAAATGGCCCCGACTTTAGAGGAGCTTCGGGATGTGATAGACAACATTGGAACTTGTCTAACAAGACAAAATAAAACCGAACGAAACCTCCTTATCCCATATAAGCCCAACCCTATCCAATCATAAATATGTTGTCCCTCTCCCACGCCAATTAGATATTTGGTCCAACCGTAGCCTTTTAAGAATTACTGTGACGATCCGTTTAGTTATTATATCGTTTTGACCCATTTAACCTTGTTGACCCTTTCCCCATGTCCCGTTAGTATGATCTATGACTTAATGAAGTCATTGGGTTGGTTTCCGCAAGGTTCTAGCGTAAATTGAGTCATTGATAGAGAAGCTAGTTAAGTTAGCAAGTTAGATTTGACCACGGTCAACGTCGGGTTAGGATGACCCCGTGTCATTGTTTTGGAAGTTCCAACATGTTAATATGATGATTTTTAAGTTGTCCACAAGTTTGGTGAGGTTCTGAAGAGTTTCGGATGGGTTTGGGTTTTGCCGCGCTCGTATTCGATGTTTTCGCCATAGATCTGTGGATAGAAGCGGATCCATATTGATCAAACGACCTTTTTTTTGAGTGAGTTTTGAACCATTAGATCCGTATCGAAATTATGAAGCCATAGGAAAAAGAATCGTCGCGTTTGGCCTCCGTATGAGGGAGTTATGCCTGCTTTCGTTCGGGCTGTTTCAACTGGCCGCTGGCAGCGACCAAAGGGCCGCCATAGCGGGGACGCTGCAGCGACCAACTGACCGCTGCTAGAGACAGACGGGGAAAGAATGTCCTATTTTAATACCCCAACTCCTAACCATTATCCGCAAGACCCCAAAGTCAGTTTTCAAGAGAGAAAGCGGCAAAATTTATTCCATTCTTTGGTGAGAGCATCTTGGAGGGTAAGTCCCCATCTTTATTTGTTCCTTTTCCTTTCTTCTTCAAGTTCCATGATTATTTTAAGGTCCATCAATGGTGGGTGAAAATCCTACAATCCTAGAATTAGTAAACCCTTAAATAATTGGTGGGTTGTTGATTAATCATCTAGGAGTATAGATTATCACTTTCTAGGAAGGGAATTTTATTTCTTATGGTTGAAATTGCATGTTGAGACTTAGGGTTCTAATAAAAATGGAAATTTTGTCCTAAAATCTTTTTGAAAGGGTAAATTGATTAGAAACCCATGTATTGAAGGTTAATGATTGTAGAGATAGAAGTTATGATAAATTCACCATTAAAGGATAGTTTCATCCTCCGAAAAGGGCAGAAGTAAGTGGGTCTTCTTCCCCAAATTGTTGTTCTTGTTTAAATATATGGTTTGTTGCTTACTTAGCATCATATTTTTAGACTTTGACCGTTATGAGGCGCTTCGAAAATAGAAGACTCGTGTGGAGTGGTTCGTGGCTCCTGTTCTGCATTCAAGGTAGGTTATGGCTTACTTGAGTTAAGACTTTGATATGCGAAACGTATATATTGTGTAGAATTGATAGGAGAAAGCATGATTAGGTCTTCAGACATGGTGTTGTGGTTGGATATTATCTAGGTTGGTATGACTTCGGATTTTGTGGGCTCATCGCCATTACTTTATGTACTGCAATATGAGGTGTAGTTATATTCATACTGTGGCGATTCGGGATGGATTTCTGTTAGTTTGGTTGATGGAGGCTTGTTTCCTTGTTATTGCGATAAGACTTATTACCTAAATTGTTGTGTGGTGCTACGGGTTGTACTAAATTCTATCTTATTGTGACACATATCACCAGAGAAAGGAAGGATAATGGGTTTAGACCTGAATCATGATTTATATATTTATGATAGGACGTAGATAAAAACTTGAGGTATGATTTACTGTTGATGATAATATATAGAACAATGGAGAATCTTGGTAATACAAGACTTAGTGTGAGGCGTACTTGGTATATGTGGAAGTAAACAGGGGCATAGACTCCTGTGTTGGGTGAGACAGTTTGTATGATCCATTTCATGGTTGAGTTGATTTAAGTCTTGATATGACTTGTGGCTTGTGACTTGTACCTTCACTGTTGCTTTGTTGGTTTCGTTGATTTACTATGTTTACACTCATTTATGCATTCATACACTCATACATAATGGAAATGGTTCGGTAAGGATTCATGAAAGACTTGTGGCATGAGGCCTTGTGTTTGACATTGATATGGCTAATTGTTCATAGTCCATACATACTAATAAACTGAAATACATTGAGACATACACAGTGATGTGTAATTAGTGAAGAAGTTAATGTAATATTCTTGTTGAACCTGTGATGCTATTTTAGGCTAGTTGTGAGCTCGTGGTCCAAGGTTCGTTCCGAAAACGAGTGATATATATATATATGAAAAGGCACAAATGTGACCTAGATTATGGGCTCGGGGTCCACGGTCCGTTTCGAAAATGAGAGGTACCTGATATGACTCGCGACCGAGGTTCTTTCCGGAGCGGAGGTTTATGCTCGGGTCCGAGGAATATTCCGGAACGAGTGGTACATGGACACCATGGGTCCCCTGCAGGTCATGACTACCGAGCAATGACATCAGTTAGCATGTGTGTACAGTTCGAGTTATTGGCTGGTGCATGGCATTGCATTGCATTGCACATCATTACATTTTATTATGCATTATTATATGCTCGTGTTTCTGATTTTGGTATGGATGTTGAATGCCTACTGTGATATAATGATGACCATTGACTGAGTTAAATTGTGGATTAGTGACTCTACCTAGGGAAGGAACTTGAACTTGTGATCATCAGGTGAGATTATTGAAACTTGACAGACTTGTGGTTTAGAAGCTTCATCTTAGGTTGTGACTCTGGTATGGGATATTCTGTGACTTCGATTTGAGTATTAAGTTCCTATCTATTTATCTTGTTGATTTTATACTTATATGCATGAACTAATCTTTGTCAGCCTATGATTCTTACCGGTACATAGCGTTTGTACTGATACTACCTTGCTGCACCCTTTTTGAGTGCAGATTGTGTTCAAGAGATTTCATCCAGATTACATCTCCAGCTTGAAGCTAGTTTGCTCGATCAGATCCGAGGTGAGCTTCTATCCATGACATGCCACCTGAAGATCTCTCTTTCCAGAAGTCTACTTTAATTCCAGACATTATTTGTTATTATATTTGAGATATACGTCATTCTCTAGACATTGTTAGTTAGAGTCCTTGTACGATGACTTTCAGATCTTGGGGGTGTAATAGTTAAGACTTCCACACTTATATTATTTATTGTTTATGACTTGGTAGACTATTTATTCATTCACATGTTCATTGATTGTTTAAGTATAAATGATTAAGGAAGTTAAAATTGGCTAGTGATTAATGGGTTAACGGGTAAGGGTTCGCCTACTAGTGATAATAAGGAAGGTGCCCGCACAATCGGTAATTTGGGTCGTGATAGTTATACAAATGTTTGGGACCAAACAAGGATTTATAGGACACCCTGGAAAGTTTAAATCCTTTGCCGAGTGGGATGACACCCGACCTTTGGCCTTTGCCATTTGCTTATTAGGACTCATGGTATTCTCAAAATATAGGAACCAAACCATAGAACCCGAGTCATTTCGGTCACCCATGCTATCTTTCACGGCATAACCACAAATGGGGAATCGACATACTTTGACCTAATCCCTATCATCCTTGCTGATATAAACCGAGCCTTAAGCATGTGTCGTAACCATTAGCATTACTTCCAAGGGTGCAAACTGCTACTATAATGGTGGATCAACAAGCATTTAAGCAAGGTCGGGGGTCCTCAACATTTGAGCAAACAAATGGGGAAGAATGACCTTTATGCCCATTGACTGAACATGGGACAACAAACCAAAGAAAGTTGGGATTTCATTTTCTCTAGACTCAAAGAGGGTAGCACACAATGGATGTTTACCGACTTCATATCCGAGTCTGCGGTTGTTAAGGAGAGAAAGTGTCCATTCATACCACTTTTGGGAATTGGAGGGATTCACCCTTATGTGCTTGCTCGAGTACTAAGACAGTTTGGTAGGACCTAAATCATACCCTAAGTGAGGAACATGGGGGAATTCATAGTCGACTACGAGGACAACAAGATTCAAATGGGTGGGGACATAGTCCGAGAATGGAATGGTCGCATCACTTGCGGTCCAGAGACTCTAGCTCAAGATAGGTTCAACCCGGGGTGTGATGAGAACTACAAAAATTGGTTGAGGGCCCACTTGTATGGCACCCTTGCTCCCGGCCCTATCCTTTACCATTGTGTCCAAGATAAGTCTTCCAAGGCTGAAATCAAAGCCCGCTTGATTCAAAGGCGAGCCGATGATAGGGATGCCATATACTTGAAAAACGTTGAGTATGACAAGACCGTCATAGACAGCTTGACACGAGAGTTGGATTTTACACATGACTACCTGTTAGAGGTTGATGATCGGATGAAGAAAATAATGGAAAACATTGCATTTATGACTTTCACGGACAAGGGTTTTTTTATGGATGTTGTATTGACATCGACTCATCTCCACGTTCAGACCGCCCTTCGAAGGGCCAAGAGGGCGAGGACCGAGAGAGCTTCGTCATCATCCACTGGAGGACACTTCTGCTAATTTTATTGTTTTATGTTTTTATGATCTTTTGTAATCCCTTAGAGGGAAGATATTAATAAAATTATGATTTACGGGGGCAATAGTTTAATGCAAATGGAACATTTATGTTTCAAATCGACTAGGGTTAACTACTATAGAAATACGAGTAGCATGATTTATTGTATGATTATGTGATTAAATATTTTTGTGTTTCATATATTTAGTGTGGATAATTGGTTGATCCCGTGTTCCGATTACTATCCCAAAGAAAAATACAAGGAAATACCAATTAACCTCAAAAACTAACCCTTTGCACCTCTTACAAAAGGTTGATATGCTACCAATGGACGGACGAAGAAGTCGAAGCAACACTACTAGTGAGAATGAAGGGTTGTTTAGTAGGAAGGTTCCAAGTTAGAGGAAAAGCTCGAATTGGTCCGAGCCAAGATCAAAGAAGCCGACCAAATTTTGAACTTAGTGGAGAACCCACCAAAAGAGGCTGCTGAATTGGAACGTTGCCAAGAAGAATCGGCCAAGGGAAGGGCACAAAGTTACGTGTCTTTAATAGTCAAAACCGATACTCTCGAAGAAGAAAACGAGGATCCCAATAAGGAGTCTGACCCACAAGAACCCATCCAAGGAGGCTACTACTACCGCCTCTGCGGCTCAATAGGAGGACAATTGCCCGACCATTTTCCCACCTACCTCGTTGGAACGGTACCACACCTGCTAACCCTAGCACTTTTTACCACACCCACCGCTTCTCAATACTATCCAAATCCCTGGAACTACCCATTCAATATCTTCATATCAAGTACCACAACACACTCACCTTGGCTCCACTATACGCTGAAGCACCATTTCACTACCAACCACAAAAGTCACCCACATATCCAAAACCCACCCTGCACATCCAGCCGTTTCTTTCCACACCCATCACACCTAACACTTTCTCCTCGAATCACCAGAAGCTTGATCATTATGAGGGCATAGAAAGGGCTTGGAGAGCCAAGCAAGATAGGCGCGACAAGGAAATGGAGCTCAAGATTTACCCGAGGGTTTCAAAGTGTCCAATTTTGAGAAGTTCAATGGAACGGATAACCCCAAGGCCCATCGACAAGCTTACAGCGACCAACTGGTTAATGAGGCTATTTAGCCGAAGTCTGACCGAAGAAGCCTCCGAATGGTTCACAGCGCAAGACATACGCCAATGGACTACATGGGAAGACATGGGAGGAGCTTCATGGAAAGATTCTGTTTCAATATAGAAACAGTTCCAGACCAGTACTACTTGGAGAAGGTAAAACAAAAATCCACCGAGAACTATTGCGAATATACAAGTAGGTGGAGAGCCGAAGCTGCTCGAGTGAAACCGCCAATGACCGATAAGGATCTAGTGGCCATTTTCATCCGTTCCTAAGGAAGAAAGAGGATGTGACAAATGTTTCCCATATCGCTAGCCCAAATTTCAAAAGAAAGGAATAATTCCAATCTCCCATGGAAGTCTACCAATCGCCACCCCCTAATGCCTATCTACCCGCACCATACAACCCAATGCCTGTCTTTTACGCAGAACCTAATTTCCATTCACTACCACAAAATTTCCAAGCTCTACAAACTACCTTCCAATCACCGCCACCAAACTACCAAGCTCCACAGCCAAATTACTAAATTCCTGCACCAACTTACCGAGCCCCATAAAATAACCCACTCGCAAATTACCAAAATTAACCACCACCAAATGCCTACAATTTTCCACGTCCTAATTTTGAAAAGAAGCTTGCCCGTGTATTTTTGTCACTACCCAATTCAGCTAAGTCGCGCGGGCACCTACCTTCCCACCTCGGTAGGCGAACCCTCAACCCAACAATAGTAAAACATAAGGAATTAATTAAATAAGCGGAAGAAATCAAATCACGAACATCTGACGATAATAATATAGAAAGTATACGGAAATAAGAAAAATACACCCCAGAGTCTGGTCTAATCCAGACAAGAGCATCTAATCTAGAATATACAAATCTAGAATATCAATAATACATCAAGACTGAATATGTCTCGGAATAGAACGTAAGACATAAATAAAGAAGAATCTTCAATGCGGCGGACGTCTTGTGCTCACCCTGTAGACTCTAAGCAACTCTCGGAGCGACTATCAGCCACGAGAAATGGAAGTCGATCCCACCTGGAATTTTGCATTTATAAAAGAATACAACAAGTGCATGTCAATACAAAACCACAGTACTGGTAGGTATCATAGGCCGACTAAGTTTAACTAACATAATCCAGACAATAAAGCAAGATAAACAGGTAAATCAACAAGTATAAATCAACACAATTCAGAAACCAAGTACACGTCGTCACCTAGGTTACAACATCTAATCCCAAGTGTGCCAAATCTGAATATAATCAATCCGAATCCAAATAACACAAGTACATCACCAGATCACCAATATAAAGCCATAATGCAATGCAATGCAATAATGTATGAAATGCAAATGAAATGCAATGCTGTGTACACATGTACTCCGGATGAAAGTATCGACGTCTCAGTAGCACAACCCATGGGGGACCTGCGGATTCCATGTACCTCACGGTCCGGCGACAACCTGGATACCACTACCTCACAATCCAGGCACAAACATCGGGATTCGCTACCATACAACTACGATTCCGGAACTAACATCGGATATCGGTTCTCATGTCACTCTCATCCAACTGAGCCAAGATCATCACAATGTTTCCTCAAGTATCATCAATGTATCAACAGTATATCATGAAGGATGAGAAAACGTGCAATGTATGAGTTCAACATCAATGATCAGATCCATATCACAAGTACCAAGCATGGGTATGCCAACAATATCATGAAAAGACTACACAAGCCATAGATAACACTATCCTCGTATCAAACATCAACAAGTAAGATACTACAATATCATGAAAAGGCTACACAAGCCATATAGAATACTATCCTCGTATCAAACATCAACAAGTAAGATACTACTATATCATGATCAAGATATAATAATAGTATCCAATATCTACTATCACCACATGGCATCGAGCCGACAACAATAGAACAATCAATTCACAACACAACGGGGTGCCTAGCCCCAATCACACAACAGGGCCCAACCTAAGACAATATCCAACCCAACTTTATACCCGAAGGTTTACATTCTTTCTCCAACAATATTATCTAAATATATGCTTCGCTATATGAAGTATCACTATAGGGTAAACCGTAACCTACTTGGAAGGTTGAACAACAATAACACCAACAATCACTCCTTAGCCTTTCATTTCCTCTGAGCCTTGAGAATAAGAAAGTCTAGGCATATGCGAATCATGGAATTAGAATCAAGAAGAACATCAAAACCAACTCTACTTCTATCAAGACCCAAATCCCCAACCTATGGAATAGGGTTTATGAACTAGAAGAGTGAAGTTAGGGATTTAAAGGTCCCAACATGAAATTAAACCTCTAGGTGATCAATTCCCACCATTAGCAAGCTAGAATAATCAACAAATCACTATAATTCGGATTCTAGGTAAAACCCCCAAATTTGGGTATAAACCCTAACTTCCAATTCCACCAATTAGCCTTTAATTAGGAAGAAATTATGAAATAAAGGATTCTAATCATCAATTCAATGCTTAAAGAAGCTAACCCAACCAACAAATCACGATTTAGAAGCCTAGAAGGAATATTCATTAAACCCACTTTTAATCTTCCATTACTTAATGAACTAACAAGGAAAAAGGATTCTATGATGATTAGGGGTAATGGAATAGCAAAGAGATTAGAAGGACTTACCACTAAGAATCTTCTCCAAGAATCCTCTAGAATTTCTCCCAATAACTCAGTTTTTCAGAATAGTAATGAATGAGGGACTAAGGACTTTTAATACACAATTAATGAAATAACAGGCCCGATATCGATACGACGGTGCAACAGTCCCGCCCCTAAGGCGTCTCAGACCGTCGAGAGTGTCGGGCTACCAAAACACTTGGTAGCCTCAGCGGCACATCCCACCGATATGGCGGTGCCGCTGGGATGGTAAGGGTGCCTCCATGGCGGACACTAGCACCAGAAATTTTCAAAATGAACACATTCTCAATTCGAAATCCCGACTAATACCCGAGGCCATCGGCTCACAAACTACATACACAGACACACATATAAACACGCTATGGACGCACTCGTGGCCTAGGAATTCCCAATGGAGGTCTCGTTGACCAAGTCAACCCCCGATATCTCAATTCAAACTTCCCAACCCAAGTCCTAAAATGCATCCGAGTGCATTAAAAACCGAACCAAATATGCACACAAGTTCTAAATGACCATACGGGCCTCTCGGAATCGATGGATTTTCAAAAAAGGTCAGTTTATCCAAAGGTCAACTTTTCATCAAATATTTTCGCTTAAAGCCAATTTTTCCCAAAGGTCTCCCAAAATCAACCCCGAGTACCTCGAGAAGCGTGCCAACAGTCCCCTAGGGTCAAAAGTGCTGAAAAACCTATAACGATCAATCAGGTCGTTATAATTTACCCCGTTGCGGGAGACCCGAACTAAGATGTTCAAGAGATTAAACGCTGCAGGAATGATTCAAATGGTACTACCAAAGGTCGTCAACCCCGAAATAAATTTTTTCGAGTAGATCAAACATGTGCCTATCATTCTGGGGTAAACGGACACAGTATTGAAGATTGCATCAATCTAAAGCACAAAATTCAACATTTAATTGACAAAAAAAGATCATTCTTCAGACGACAGCACCAAATGTGACTACCAATCCCTTGCCAAATCACGGCAACAACATAATCCACATGATAAAGAGGGACAAAAATTAGGTCGCAGGAAAGCTTGTGATTCAGGACCCAGTTCAAGCACTTGAACATACAGTGGTGTCGATCACAATACAGGAATGTCCAAGTATTAATCCCAGTGCCAGTTGTGGCGCAGGTGTCCCAAGAGGTGATAGTGGCCCCGAGAAAAGAGTTCGTTGTGCAAGTGGCGGCCGCCCATGGGATGACACAGTCTGGGTGGTGTTACACTCTTGAGGATTTAGCCCAAGGGGCCTATAGGAGAGAAGGAAACCAAAAGAGGTCCATTACCAAGGGTGAGGTCGAAGATTTCTGGCGCCAGATCCAGCTAAAAGAATACTCCATTGTGGAGCATTTGAAGAAAACCTCATCCTATATATCTGTGTTAGCATTATTGCTAAGCTCACCCCAATATCGACTAGCTTTGATTAGGGTGTTAGAAGAAGCCCATATCCCAGTCGGGACAAGCAGTGAAGACTTGGCTGAGATGGTTGCCAATGTCATGGAAGAGCACCAGATTGCTTTTACCAATGAGGAATTGCCCAAAGAGGGCACGACGCATAATAAAGCATTACATATCACTGTTATGTGTCGAAACAAGGTGGTCACCCGAGTTTTGATCGACAACGGAGTACGGCTCAATATTTGCCCTCAATCCACTCTCAGCCAGTTAGGCTATGATGTCGAGAAAGTTCGACAAAGTTGCATGCACATAAGGGAATTCGATGGGACTCTGTGTGACGCCGTAGGGGAAGTTGACCTTCGTGTCCAAATGGGGCCTGCAAAATTTGTGACTGAATTCCAAGTCATGAAGATAGCCACCAATTAAAACTTACTATTAGGAAGGCCATGGATCCACATGGCAGGAGCTGTGCCATCTTCACTTCATCAGGCCATAAAATTTGTGTGGGAAGTGTTGACACCCAATTTTGACCCTCCTTTCTTCCGATTTATTTCCTTGAGCTTCTAAATTGGCAATAAATTAAATATCATAGCTTTTACCATTTTTACTAGTTACTATCGCTATTATTATTATTATTATTATTATTATTATTATTATTATTGTTATTATTATTATTATTATCATTATTACTACTACTACTACTACTACTACTACTACTACTACTACTACAACTACTATTACTATTACTACTACTAATATTATTATTAGTATTATCATTTTATTTTTATCGTCTTTAAGGCTTCTCATATTCGTTGACTTAATCAAGTAGTAATACTATTCTAGTTTTGCACTTTATAAATAGCTACTATAGTATTTTTACTATTGTATTTTTATTTCACTAAACCATGCAACATCTCATAATTTATTTAAGTGAAAAGTGACTACAGTATCTTATAGCATATTCGATAATTTAATTACTTAGTTAAGATTAGTATCAGTGTAATATATCACAAAAGTATTTTTAAACCTAATTTAGAAGCTCAAAAAGAAATAGGAAGGAAGGGTTAAAATTCAACACCAAGTCCATAATTTCAGCAAATTAACCATAAAGGACCTCTAGATCTTTCTCAAATAAACGAAAATACCAAAAGGGCCCTCATTCAAATCTGGTCAAGATATTCCTTCTCTTACTTCACGTGAAAAGTAACTTTTTAGCAATGTTTTGACTTTGGGACTCTTTCTCAGACTCTCTCTCCTTCGTTTTGTCTTTCACATGCTATCTTTCAAAAAATTACCTATTTCTCTAATCTTGCTCTCTTCACTCTCCCATGGCAGACATCTACCAACGTCAAAAGTGGTAATGTGACCGTTTCAAATTGAAGTCAACATCAAAATCTTGCCCAAATTTTGAACCCTTTCAAACCCCAAAATCTTTCTATAAATACTTACCCGTTGGCCATTCTTAGACACGGTTTTGTTTGCTAAAAAACATCTTAAATGCTATTTCTCATATACTCTTAATACTGTTCTATTTTTTCAAAAAATGAAATGCTTTAGTTTACTTTTGGTCTCAGCCGAGGCTTCGAATCTGGGCGTATTCAAGCTCGGAATTGTCTGTATTCGAGCATAGATCTAAGACCTCGCACCCTAGTTCACTGCACCCATAGAAGTTCAGTTTATTTTTCTTCTTGATTCTTTCATTTCTTACAAATATGTTTCTGATTTGGGAGTTGTTCGCGCAATGCTCTTAAATTTGGTGTTTTAAATACGACATTTCCGTATGTTATTTGTAGAACATTGATATTGCTTAATTGCATCACTTCATTCTTGTGTGTTTTAGTCTGTTAGAAAGCATGTGTTAAGACTTTCCTTCATTTGTATTTTCAATCTGTGTTCTGACCAGGTATGTAAAATTTGAATGCTACATGTTCGATGAAATTCTCATGTGGGTATTTTGTTTATAACATGGGGTCTTGACTAGTTTATTGAAAATCATTTGCTTCATTCGTTTGCTTTTAAGATCCCAGAAGGTATGATTTAAGTGTTGTTCTTAAGATTATTGAACTCATGATTAATTAAGAAAATATGCTCTGTTTAATGTGTCCATTTTTTTTCTTTCTTGTCGGAACAAAATTGATCCGATCTTATTCAAACTTTAGATCCTATGCTAATTAAGAACTTATAATGCTTATAAAATATGGTATTTGTCTATCAAGAAAGTATATGCTTAGAGATCATGGATGTAGGTTGCATATTTCAAGCTGCTATATGTTTTGTATGACTCGGTTTCCGACACAGATAAACTAGTTACTTTAGAGTAGTAGACTTAGCTTGTTAACCACACACGTCTTTAAAAGTCAATACATGCTTTAGACACCATGTATTATAATTTCTCTTTTCAGAAGTTATGTCGATATGGATATTTGTGTGTTTAAATATTTCTTTTCCCTTGGGGAAAGAAATGTTGATTAAAGGAAATATTATACCAAGTTTAGCTTGATAATATTCTGCATGCCATTTATTTTAGGAAATCTTTGATGGAAGTTTCTTTTCCGTTTATAACTCATGTTTCTAGATTTTTCACTTAACTAATTAGCATGAAATAATACCCATGTACATTTTTCATTAGAGACTTAAATCAGTATATGGCTGCTTCTCTTTAACATTAAAAGGATTCTAGCATGTTCTACTTACTCAGTATTAAAAGCTCAAAAGAGGAAATGCAAATAAAGCTCATAGCCATTGTCGCGTGTTTAATTAAAGTTGCTTGTTTGTTTGCTATAGTGAGTATTGATTCTAAAATGCATTTTACTTAAAGTCTACGGTTTGGATATTTTTTGTATTTGTTGTATCTCTAATTTCTTCCTTCTATATATTTGTCGCATGCACGGAGCAAAATGGAGTCTTCATAAAGACTCTCACCGCCGCAAGTAGTCTCGCATTGAGACTTAATATCCCGCCACTAGACTCGAAATCAGTATTTCTTCATCACTCCTCTTTATTTGCGTCTCTCACCAAAAATGAAGGGAGAGGCAGGGAAAAGTGGGAAACATTCTACCATAGCCTACTTTCGTTGCTTATTATAAGAGTGTTATATCTCCTGTTTCTTTTTGTTTGTTATGAGTGTTATGGCTTTGGTGGTGATTTATTTCGTTCTTTATAGTAATCTGAATATCTAACCTTGCTTGATCATTTAGAATAACATCTAGTTAATAATCAAGGCAATCTTTTTTTCAACTTAAGGTATGCCGGTTTAAGATATCTATATGCGGGCCAGTAGTTAAGCTTAAGGTTAAATTTTTATTAAGAAGCTAGCTCTTAAACTTTCTTTAAATTTTAAAACTCTTATTTAGCCACAAACATCTTCAACGAGTAAGAAAAATGACTTTTTACTTTATAGCTGAGTTGGTTTTGAATCTGTTAAGCACTTGTGGCCAAGAATGGCTTTTTTATTTTGCGTACAAAACCGTGAAAAACATTTTACATTTAAACGTCCAAGTGGCTGCTTTATTAATCTATATATTATTATATCAAAAGGTATATTATTACATGTACTATTTATCTACTTACATTTATGCTCAAGAAACCTCATTTCGCAATAAGCTTAATTGACCTAAGTTTGGCCGGTTAACCGTAATTAACGGATCTTAAAGGACGCTTAACCCCTTCGCTTTAGGATAACTAAGAATCCTTACCTAGAATCACATTAGTTAAGTAGACCATTAATCGGAGTTAATCTTAAGCATTTATTTAATTAATAAATGGTTGTCCTAATTCACCGTTAAAATAATCAGGTGGCGACTCCTTAAGTTAAATAATTAGGAATCACCAATATGTTGTACTCTGCTTTGACCTGGGTTAAAATGGGGGTATAACAGCTTGGCGACTCTGCTGGGGATATTTAGGTTCTTAACCATAACAAACTTAGGTTAATTAAGTTATTGTGCTTTTGTTATTCCTCTTACGTAATTTTTTTTAAAAACATTATGTGATAATTTTTGTTATTTACTTTAACTATTTCTTTTATGTGAATTCTTGTAATTATGTGTTATTTCTTTCTTTAAAACTGTCATTCCGCTCATATTTCCTCCAATTACGGAAAATTCACACTATCACACGTGCACGCGAGGTGTGTTTTGCACACCCGAAAATTTCTTTCAAAATCCCAAATGTTAGGAGAGTTGGCATATGCGCGGGGTGTCCGAATTTTTCGTGTGACCGCTTAGCCTTCTCACTCGAGTAGTCCACTCGGGAACCTTGAGTCTAGTCAACCAAATCTTAGAAAAACCTAGGATAGAGCTAAAACAACACCTTTTTCCTAAGGGCATGCATCATTAAGCTTAGGAGGCTTAATATCCTTGGTATATTAAGTCCGTTAGTAAACCTTACCCAAATGTCCAAGTGGGTTCATGACCCCAAGCGGCGGTTATCATATTGTGTGTATTATTTGAAGGTTGATTGTGCCAAAATATGGACCATTGTTCTAAATTAATTAAACTTTAGGAGGGCGAGTTTGATTAACCTTTTTGTGATGCAGATAGCCATGAAGATCACAAGCTTTGGTGAAAATTAAAAATCTTCTTGGCACACATAATCATTGGAGGAAGAACCTTGAACGCGACGAAGGGATGAATTTAGCTTATTTAGATTAGGGATTGTTTTTTTCTTTGGCATGTAATAAAGCTTAAAGCTATTCTTGTACCTCATTTTGGGAATAGAGTTGTTTAATTGATTAAAGAGAAATGGGATGATATATAATGACACATTCATCTTTCAAATATACGCTAGGCCTAACTCTGGCATAAAGAGGTCCCTGCATATTAAGACGCGTGATTGTTATTTAATATGCTTGTGTTATAATTTTTTTTTTAAGTCGTTTGCTTGTTTGCTAAGTGATTTACTTGAATTTACTAGCAATATGCTCTTACTTGAATTTATTTGCTATATGCTTTTACTTAATATTTTCTAACGTCTTCTTCGTTTCCCTTGATTTCAGAAGAGAAACTTGAAATTCGTATTTACTTATCTCTTTATTTTTGCATATTATTTTTTATGCATCATCTCACGATTTTTAAAATAGTAATAATCAAATTATTCCACGCTTAGCACAATCTAGCAACTCTAGAGCACCGTTTAGGCTCGCTCACATTCCTAGTGCCTATCCCTCCATTTTTCGAGCATGATCCCCTATTTTTACTAAGTCGGATGTTTTACTCGACAAAGTTCTAATCATCGGACGTCTTAGCTATTAAACTTTCCTGATTTTCGCATCTATGAGCTAGCCTCGAAAAATTTCTTTTGCCAGCACTTGTAGTTAATTCTTATCATTCCAACTTTTTTTTTTAAATAGGCATAGTCTCTTATAATTGTTTTTTCCCATCGTTGTTTCCTTAGTTAATCAAATCTATGTTTCTTCTACATTGGTGTCAGATAATTTGACGTTGCGTCAAAGTTCGAATTCTAGAGCTTTTTTTACCTTCTTAATTTTTTTCAAGTCCTTCCTTTACGGGTATGATCTTTTGTCTCAAACGACGGAACATTTGACCCGTTAGCTCCATGCCTCGTAGAATCCATTTATCACTTGGTCTAAGTCATAGAACTTTTACTTACTCTCAAATTCTTTCATTTTTTCCCACCATTTATCGCTTCTTAAATTGGTAGATGTCCCAAATTTATTTGCGCTATCTACCAATGGCATTTGTTGAAATATACTCAATTTTCGCCATCAAGTTGTTCAAGAACGACTTTCCAAGTACCTTACTTCTTCGTAGTTTTCACTCGTCTAATAGCGGCATTCTTATTGTGGGTCATCGAGATTTATCTTCGTGCACCCATTAATTTCAAGTTTGGTATGTAAGTCGAGAGACAGTCTCATAGGTCTCCCGTCCTTGATATTTTGCAACTCGCCAATGCTAAAATAAATTTTAGAGTCACTTGCAACCGTTAGGTAAGTCAAGTTTAATTTCGTGCGCTCAATTAACCGTAATTTCCTTATCAAGTGTCTTAATCCCAAGCTCGTCAATCATATGTCCAAACAAGCACCAAAATGTGTCCAAAGCCATAACTTGCCTTCGGCCGCTTTTAAAATAACCTTTATAGGACTCAATCCGTCGGTTTCTTCTTATGCACACATTTCTAAATGCTCTACTCTTAGCTACTATACACTTACCAAATATTTTGTTTTCCTTCTAAAAGTTGACTTAAGTTGAACACCGAAGGAAACTCAAGTTCCTCCTCAAGATCAAGCAATTATTGGACCAAGGTTTATTGCGCATCTGCTACAAGTACTTATGATATAGATGGATAAAGCACCAATAATGATTTCATTAAGAAAGAACGTTGGGCTTATGGCAGGACTTTAGAAGATTGATATGAAGTATGATAGTTTTTTCGGGTAGCATCTTTTTCAAAAAAAAAATTGTACTTTTTGAGCTTGAAAGATCAATCTTTGTATGTATTTTATTAAAAAAAAGAAAAAAAAATCCCTTTTTATGTAAGGCGAACTACGCTTGATCTGATTCCTTGTTGGATACGTAGGCAGCCTATATAAGGCTCGGTCATATTATTATAAAATTTTAATATTTCCCAAAAAGTAGGAGCAGAAAACCGGAGCAAATTTTAGCATGCAAGACGAGTTTTCTTCATCAGAAATAGCCTAAATACTGGGGCAAATTTTTGGCATGCAACCAAGACATCTTTATCAAAAACGTCCTCAAGACTGGGGCAAAATATTTGGAATACGTCGGTGTTAGCAATGGATAAGAATCAAGTCAGGGCCAAGCTTTGGTGTTCAGCATAAGTCAGCTTTTCGTCAAACTTCAAATTTTCAGATTTTCTTCAAACTTCAAATTCTACTCCAATATAGTTTTCTTTTTCTTCCATTAATGCTCAATCGTTAGAGTCTACTAGCCAATAGGTCGTTCTCCTCCGCTCGTGCTACGACTTAGGTCATCTATTCTTGCTTAATCAAATCACGAACTAATTTATCACATATTTTATTATTTGGTGCATTTAATTCCTATGCATATTCTCACGCACTAACACTTTATTTTGTGTTTGTTTAGTTTTATTGCATTCTTTAGAGGTTGCCTAGCATTGACCATTGTTTTGGCTGCGAATCTACATTAAGGACGAGACTAGAATGACAGAGAGATTTGAAGCTTTCAACACTGGTATGGAATTGGTGCAAGCACAAAATGATGATAGCAAGGAAAATGTGGTTCGGAAAAATATTGTGGTCAATCTGGGAAATACCTTAAGCCTTCTTCCTAACACAACCTCAACTTCCAGCTCAATTCGCAACATCTCCTTAACCATTTCGCCTCACCTAGATCCTACTTATACCATTCCACAAATGCCATCAACCTACACTCCCAATCAAGTAGCGATAATTCCTAATCCTCACCTTTCCATAACCACCACTCAATTCGAGAAAAATAAGAAAAACGAATTGGCAATATGCCCATATAGGAGGCCTGGAAAGGAAATCAAGTTGCTTTTCCATGAAGATTTGGGAAAAGAACTCCACAATTTGAGGAAAGCCATTAATGAAGAGTTATGTTCAAGAAATTTCCAGAGTTTGAAGTATGAAGATTTATGTGTGCATCCAAATGTTGAGCTTCCGCCAGGGTAGAAAATACCTAAGTTTAACACTTTCAATGGGGAGGGAGATCCCGTCACTCATTTAAAGGACTATTGCAGCAGATTAATTAGTATTGGACATAATGAAGCCGTACGAATGGGATTGTTCATTCAAAGTTTATCAGGATCAGCACTCTCTTGGTACACCAAACAAGATTTTAGCAAATGGCATATGTGGGAAGATATGGCCAGTGAATTTATAAAGCAATTCGAGTTCAACAATGGAGGCGATCTGCACATAGCCGATTTGCTCAGAGTAAAGAAAATGCCACATGAGTCTTTCCAAGAATATGCCATACGATGGAGGTTAGAAGCTTCAAAAATACATCTTCCATTACCCGAGAGGGAATTGATCTCAACCTTCATCCAAATTCAGGAAGACTTATATTATGATAAGTTGCTCGGAGCTTGTGCACGCAACTTCTCTGATTTGATTAGGATTGGTAAATAACTAGAAAGTTCCATTCAAGGAGGAATAATTATAGATAGCTCAGCAACACAAGCCGTTCACCAAACCTTCCAAGCGAAGATACTAGGAAATCTGCAAAGCGAAATGAAAGAAAACCAATTCGCTTCCATGACTATGCATCAAGCGCAATGCCATCAAAGTCACCAAATTTTTCAATCTTATGCCACTATGCAGTGTCCTCGTCAGCAAAACTCCCAGCATGGCTACCAACATCGGTTTCACCAAGCACAATCTAGCTCTTGACAACAGAAGAAGATGAAATCCGTTTCACTCCTCTGGATGAGCCATTGGCAAGTATATTTGAGAGGTTGAGTGCTAAGGGTATTCTATAACCAAAGAAGGGATTTATACCTAAGCATCCACCTCCAAACTTTGATTTATCTATGCTTACCACTTAAGCATTCAAGGACATGACATTAAAGAATGTCCAGCGCTAAGATTTAAGATTCAAAGCATGATTGAAAGTGGCAAGATAAAGCCACAGCTAGAGCCTCCAACCAGTAATGGTAACATTGAACACAAACACAATTGTTGTTAAGGGCGATCCATCGAAATTGGCACCAAGGCATTTGAAAAGAAAGCGGGCAACAAGTCAAGAAGACTGACAGGGACATCATCTCGCAACTTGAGAATATCATTCTCCACATGCCATCTTTATGAGTAGCCGCTATTTTGTAATCTTTTCTAGACTTTTGTAATGAACTACGTTCGACCTGATTCCTGTTAGTAGCGGGATACGTAGGCGCCCATGTTGGGTTCGGTCTCAATAAATAAAAATTTTAATTCCCCCCATACCCAAACTGGGGAAATTTTGCAGACGGCATATCGTTATTCGGAAAAACCAGAAGTTGAAATCCCAAGCCATATTCGCATAATTAGATTTTTGCAATGGCATAGCAGCGAGAAGCGCAGATTCAAAGCCAAAGCTTCAATGTTCAATGCAAGGCAACCACTTTCTTTTATACTAACAAATTTTCTTTGAGTAACGCAAAACTGATTTTTAGCTACTCTTGAATGATAATGCACGCTAGACAAAATCTCAGCATCGAGAAAGACATCACGAAAATCATGAGCAAAGGATGATGCAAAATCAACACAAATTTCGAAACTCACAATTTTCTTTGAGCGCAGGAATTTTATTCATTAAAACATTTCAGCAAGGTGAAATATCCCCAAGTTATTGGCACCGCACCGAGAATGTACACTATTGCAAAGGCACCACGTTTGGCTCTCCATACTGAATTTTCAATATTTGGCACCGTATCAAGCTCTCCGCACCGCAATAAATCTTTTTTTTCTTTTTCATTTGTAAGCATGCACCTTATTTTGGTTCATCCTCCCTAAAATAGGACATACTGGGTTCTTCCACCCTAAAATGGGATACATGGGTTTGTTCACCCTAAAATAGGATATATTGGGTTCTTCCACCCTAAAATAGGATACATGGGTTCGTCCACCCTAAATAGGACATATTGGGTTCTTCCACCCTAAAATAGGATACATGGGTTTGTCCACCCTAAAATAGGACATACGGGGTTCTTCCACCCTAAAATAGGATCATGGGTTCGTTCACTCTAAAATAGGATAGATGGGTTCGTCCACCCTAAATTAGGATATATTGGGTTCTTCTACCCTCAAATAAGATATGTCAGATTCTTCTACCTTTAAATAAGATATATCGGGTTCTTCCACCCTAAAATAGGATATATTGGGTTCGTCTACCCTCAAACAGGATATTTCGGGTTTGTCCACCTTATAATAGGACTTAATTATTTTATTTGGATTTGTCCCCCTTAAAATTGGACGCAATGTTATTAGGTTTGTCCACCTTATAATAGGACTTAATTATTTTATCTGGTTTGTCCACCTTAAAATTGGACGCAATGTTATTAGTTTTTTCCGCCTTACAATAGGACTTAATCATTTTATTTGAGTTTGTCCGCCTTATAATAGGACTTGATTAATTTAGTTGGGCATGTCCGCCTTAAAATTGGACATATTAAGTTTTATAAAAGCGCACTGATGTTGCACTTGCACCTGCACTACTTTTACCTCGAATAATTTCTGAACTAATCTCGCACTAGCACTACTTTTATCTCAAATATTTTGTACTGATCTCGCACTTGCACAACTTTTATCTCAAAATATTTTGTACTAATCTCGCATTTGCACAACTTTTATCTCAAATAGTTTGTACGAATCTCGCACTTGCACTATTTTTATCTCAAAATAATATCGCACTAATTTTTACATCTGCATTAATTTTATCTAGAAGTAATTTCGCGCTTCTTAAAAAAAAAATACAATTTTGCGCTGATTTCTCCACTTGCACACATTTTATCGCTTTCATTTTGCAAATACACTAAATTCTATCTTAATGCTTACATTTATTACTAATGAATGCACTTTAGGTTTTTGCAGCATATTTAACAGGTAGCATAGCACAACATAGAACTTTATCTAAGGTAGTGAACTGGGGCAATTTGTTGGGAAGGAACCAAACATCCCAATAAAGGTCAAGGGTTTACTTCTAACTCCGCTCGGCTCACTCTTAAATATCCTGTTTACATGTGTAACTCGACGACCACGTTAAGTCGTATCCATTATCAGATTCCATCAATTCAAACACCTTTTCCTCAACTATAATACCCAGTGTCATCATAATTCGACACTGGGGCAATATTGTTTGAATTCGCATCAATCTTATTTTCCTAATTACATATTTCTTCTAGAACTACATACGGTTTGATTCTTGTGCAACCCGAGATATGTAGGCAACTCAGAAACCAGAGTTCGGCTGCAATCTTTTTAAAACTTGTTTTGTCCCCATACGTTTCTAATGTTTGTTTCAACTCTGATGGTCGGGACAAAATAGGCTACTATGTCAACTTATTTGCCCGAAAACTCTTTCATCGTCTCCGGTCCAAGAGGGGCAAGTTGTTGACACCCAATTATGACCCTTCTTTCTTCCGATTTATTTCCTCGAGCTTCTAAATTGGCAATAAATCAAATATCATAGCTTTTACCATTTTTACTAGTTACTATCGCTGCTATTATTATTATTATTATTATTAATATTATTATTATTATTATTACTACAACTACTATTACTATTACTACTGCTATTATTATTATTATTATTAGTATTATCATTTTCTTTTTATCATCTTCAAGGCTTCTCATATTCATTGACTTAATCAAGTAGTAATACTATTCTAGTTTTGCACTTTATAAATAGCTACTATAGTATTTTTACTATTGCATTTTTATTTCACTAAACCATGCAACATCTCATAATTTATTTAAGTGAAAAGTGACTACAGTATCTTATAGCATATTCGATAATTTAATTACTTAGTTAAGATTAGTATCAGTGTAATATATCACAAAAGTATTTTTAAACCTAATTTAGAAGCTCAAAAAGAAATAGGAAGGAAGGGTTAAAATTCAACACCAAGTCCATAATTTCAGCAAATTAACCATAAAGGACCTCTAGATCTTTCTCAAATAAACGAAAATACCAAAAGGGCCCTCATTCAAATCTGGTCAAGATCTTCCTTCTCTTACTTCACGTGAAAAGTAACTTTTTAGCAATGTTTTGACTTTGGGACTCTTTCTCAGACTCTCTCTCCTTCCTTTTGTCTTTCACATGCTATCTTTCAAAAAATTACCTATTTCTCTAATCTTGCTCTCTTCACTCTCCCATGGCAGACATCTACCAACGTCAAAAGCGGTAATGTGACCGTTTCAAATTTGAAGCCAACATCAAAATCTCGCCCAAATTTTGAACCCTTTCAAACCCCAAAATCTTTCTATAAATACTTACCCGTTGGCCATTCTCAGACACGGTTTTGCTTGCTAAAAAACATCTTAAATGCTATTTCTCATATACTCTTAATACTGTTCTATTTTTTCAAAAAATGAAATCCTTTAGTTTACTTTTGGTCTCAGCTGAGGCTTCGAATCTGGGCGTATTCAAGCTCGGAATTGTCTGTATTCGAGCATAGATCTAAGACCCCGCACCCCAGTTCACTGCACCCATAGAAGGTCAGTTTATTTTTCTTCTTGATTCTTTCGTTTCTTACAAATATGTTTCTGATTTGGGAGTTGTTCGTGCAATGCTCTTAAATTTGGTTTCTTTTGGTGTTTTAAATACGACATTTCCGTATGTTCCTTGTAGAACATTGATATTGCTTAATTGCATCACTTCATTCCTGTGTGTTTTAGTTTGTTAGAAAGCATGTGTTAAGAATTTTCTTCATTTGTATTTTCAATCTGTGTTCTGACCAGGTATGTAAAATTTGAATGCTACATGTTCGATGAAATTCTTATGTGGGTATTTTGTTTATAACATGGGGTCTTGACTAGTTTATTGAAAATCATTTGCTTCATTCGTTTGCTTTTATGTTCCCAATTTAAGTGCTTTTCTTAAGATTATTGAAATCATGATTAATTAAGAAAATATGCTCTGTTTAATGTGTCCATTTTTTTCTTTCTTGTCGGAACAAAATTGATCCGATCTTATTCAAACTTTAGATCCTATGCTAATTAAGAACTTACAATGCTTATAAAATATGATATTTGTGTATCAAGAAAGTATATGCTTAGAGATCATGGATGTAGGTTGCATATTTCAAGCTGTTATATGTTTTGTATGACTCGCTTTCCCATACAGATAAATTAGTTACTTTAGAGCAGTAGACTTAGCTTGTTAACCACACACGTCTTTAAAAGTCAATACATGCTTTAGACACCATGTATTATAATTTCTCTTTTCAGAAGTTATGTCGATATGGATATTTGTGTGTTTAAATATTTCTTTTCCCTTGGGGAAAGAAATGTTGATAAAAGGAAATATTATACCAAGTTTAGCTTGATAATATTCTGCATGCCATTTATTTTAGGAAATCTTTGATGGAAGTTTCTTTTCCGTTTATAACTCATGTTTCTAGATTTTTCACTTAAATAATTAGCATGAAATAATACCCATGTACATTTTTCATTAGAGACTTAAATCAGTACTATGGCTTCTTCTCTTTACCATTAAAAGGATTCTAGCATTTTCTACTTACTCAGTATTAAAAGCTCAAAAGAGGAAACGTAAATAAAGCTCATATCCATTGTCGTGTGTTTAATTAAAGGTTCTTGAGTATTGATTCTAAAATGCATTTTACTTGAAGTCTATGGTTTGGATATTTTTTGTATTTGTTGTATCTCTAATTTCTTCCTTCTATATTTTTGTCGCATGCACTGAGCAAAGAAATTATCATTTCGGGTCGGGATACATCCCAAATGATGACGAAGTCTCAGAAGCTGCTAGAAAGAAGAAGGGCTCGGCAAAGCTACACAAGCCAATTCCAAATCTGTACCAGTTATTTCCAGTAAGAATGCCCATGCCAAATGATGGAAGTGCTGAAGAAGGGTTAGGGATGCTATTTCCAGAAGAATACTGCTTGGTGGTGTTGGAAGAATGCACTTAGGCGCCCACAATCCGCGATACTGATCCAGGCGAGCAACAATCCAGCTGGACCTCTACCCCGCTCTTTTCTCTTTAGTAGAGAAATGATGAATTTATGCTTTAAAATTGGCGAGAATCGGTCGAGGCCCGATTACTCACCATTTGCACTTTTATTTACCTCGTGATGTTTTAAAAAATGGAAATGACTCGATGATTGATCCGAGTCAGGACCACAATCTGTAATTTTCTTTACAATTGAATTAATGAAAGCCTCAAATTATGAAAAATAACTTCTTTAAATTGCGTATATGTTTCACACTAACCTTACTTTTCTTTGACTCTTTAGTGATAAAAATAATAAAATAACCCTAAATGTCATGAGATGTTACGAAACGAGTGAGTCAAGTGACGTAGGAGAGGAAGAGTGCGAGCGGTACGACGAGGAAATGATGCTGCCTGAGGCTCTCGTTGAAGATGTAGAGCAATTTGAAAAGAACCAAAAGCATAACTTGGATGAAACAGAAGCAATCAACCTAGGAGATGAAGAAAATATCAAAGGGACTAGGATAAGTGAAAATCTTGAAGAACCTCAGGAGGAGGAGCTGATAAATCTGCTAAGAGAATACGTGGATATTTTCGCATGGTTATATGCTGACATGTCGGGATTAAGCACCAACATAGTGGCCCATAGACTACCCATCAATGCGGGTTTCACGCCAGTCAAACAGAAAACCAGGAAATTTAAGCCGGATCTTAGATGAGGTAGAAAAACAAATTACGTCTAGAGTAGTGGAAGTAACTTCATACCCCACGTGATTGGTCAACATAGTGCCTGTGCCAAGTAATGATGGGAAGATCAGAATATGCATGGACTACCAAGATCTCAATCGGGCTAGTCCCAAGGACAATTTCCCACTACCAAACATCCATATACTCATCGATAACTGTGCAAAACACGAGTTACAATCATTCGTGGATTGTTTAATAGGATATCATCAGATTCTGAAGAGTGAAGAGTAAGCGGAAAAAACAGCCTTCATCACTCCATGGGGAGTATATCACTACAGAGTAATGACGTTTGATCTTAAGAACACCGGCGCCACTTACATGATGGCTATGGCCACCGTCTTTCACAACATGAGCCATAAGGAAATCGAAGTATACGTCGACGATGTCATCATCAAATCAAGAGAAAGCTCAGAGCACACTACGTAATCTGCGGAAGTTCTTCGACAGACTTCACAAATTCAACTTAAAATTGAACCCAGCCAAATGTGCATTTAGAGTACCTGCCGAAAAATTGTTGTGATTCATAGTCAGCCGAAAGGGCATAGAACTGGACTCATCTAAGATCAGAGCCATCCTGGGAAGGTTGAATTACATTGACGATTCATAGCCCAGTCTACCATCATTGTGGAACCAATACTGAAATTGCTAAAAAGGGATGTGCTCACAAAATAGATTGAGGAATGTCAGAAAGCGTTCGACACCATCAAAAAATACTTGTCCAATCCCCCAGTTTTGATACCTCCCAAACCAGGGAGTCCGCGTTTGCTATACCTATCGGTATTAGAAAATGCCTTTGGGTGCATATTAGGACAACACCACGAGATAGGCAAAAAGGAGCGTGCAATTTACTACCTGAGCAAGAAATTCACTGCTTGCGAAGCAAGGTACATGCTGGTGGAAAAGACGTGTTGTGCTTTAACATGGGTAACTCAGAAGCTGAGATATTACCTGTCATCATATACAACCCACCTCATATCCAAGATGGACCCCTTGAAGTAAATCTTTCGCCAACCTATGCCTATAGGGAAATTGGCAAAATGGCAGATGTTATTGAGTGAATTTGACATCTTATACATAGCGTAGAAGGCTGTTAAAGAACAAACATTGGACGACTTATTGGCAGAAAGTCCAGTGGATGGAGATTTGGAACCACTTCGAACATACTTTCTAGATGAAGAAGTGTTAATAATTGAAGAGGACCTAGTTGAGCCATATTTAGTGTGGAGATTATTCTTTGATGGCGCGGTAAATTATAAAGGCTTAGGAATTGGAGTGATCTTGATGTCAGAAATCGGGCAACATTACCCAGATGGCCGCAAAGCTCAAGTTTCGATGCACCAACAATATGTCAGAGTACGAAGCTTGTATTTTAGGCCTCAAAATGGCATTGGATATGGATATTAACGAATTACTGGTCATAGACAACTCAGATCTGTTGATCCATCAAGTACAAGGTTTATAGGCCACAAAGAATGCTAAGATCTTACCTTACGTGAGCCTCACACAGAGGTTGTGCAAGAAATTCAAGATGATCGAATTCAAGCACACGCCGAGAGCTCAAAACGAGTTCGCTGACACTTTGGCCACCATAGCATCAATGATTCAGTATCCTGAAAGTAGTCACATTGACCCGCTGGAAATAAGTTTGAAGGAAGAACACGCCTACTGTATCCATGTGTAAGAAGAACCTAACAGCAAGCTGTGGTACGCTGACATCAAGACGTACCTAGAAAAATAAAAGTATCCCGAAAATACCACAAGCAATCAAAGAAAGACTATCCAAAGAATGGCCAGTGGGTTCTTTCTAAACAAGGAAATTATCTACAAGGGAACCCCGAACTTTGGTTTGCTCCAATGTGTGGATACCACCGAAGCTATGAAACTATTAGAAGAAGTATATGTTGGAACTTCTGGGCCTCATTCTAGACAAGAAAATCCATCGATCAGGATATTACTGGATGACAATAGAAGGTGACTGTTGCAAATTTGTGCAAAGGTGTCATCAGTTCCAAATCCACGGAGATCTAATCAGAGTCCCGCCAAGCAAATTAAATATTATGAGCTTACTCTGGCCATTCGTCACCTGGGGCATGGATGTCATTGGACCCATCAAGCTTGCCTCCTCAAATGGACATCGATTCATTTTGGTCGCCACAGATTACTTCACCAAATGGGTAGAAGTCACAATACCCAAATTAGTGACAAAGAAGGTAGTAGCTGACTTTGTGCGAGACAACGCCATATGCTGTTTCGACAGACCTGAGTACATCATAACAGATAATGGACAAAATCTGAACAGTCACCAGATGAAAGATTTCTATGAATAGTTTCGGATCACCCATCGAAATTCAACGGCCTACCGGCCACAAATGAATGAAGCTGTAGATGCGGCCAACAAAATATCAAGAGGATATTAAGGAAGATAACGGACAGCTACAAATGGTGGCATGAACAGTTGCCTTATGCTTTGCTAGGGTATTGGACAACAGCTCAAACTTCAATAGGGGAAACTCCATACTTGCTTGTCTATGGTACCGAAGCGGTCATACCTACCCAAGTCAAAATACCGTCATTAAGAATCACTCAGGAAGCGGAGCTGGACAATGCAGAATGGGTCTAAAATCCTACGAGCAACTGGCTCTAGTCTATGTAAAAATGGTAGCCGTATGTCACGGTCAGCTGTACCGACAAAGAACGGCATGCGCCTTCAACATGCGAGTAAGAGCTCGACTTTTTCAAATAGGGAAAATGGTAGTCAAGAGAGTGTTCTCACATCAAGACGAGTATAAAGGAGAATTTTCTCCTAACTGGCAAGGTCCATGAGTGGTCCGCAAGGTACTCTCCGGAGGAGCAGTGATCCTAGCCGAAATGGATGACTAAGAGTGGCCGAAAGCAATCAACTTAGATGCAATCCAGCGGTACTACGCGTGAAGGCACACTTTTAAATTAGTTAGTTTTTGCTTGTAATAGCTATTTCTTTGCTAGTAATCGTTTTGTAATAGATAGAAAAATAAAATGATTTCTTTGTAATATGAACTACGAAATGACTTGACTTCCATACAGCGGGATATGTAGGTAGTCCATTTGAGACCCAGTCGCATTATTAGTAAAAACCAAAACTCAATTACTTTATTCTGAACTACGTTCGACCTGATTCCTGCTGCTACATGATACGTAGGCGCTATTCGAGCTCGGTCATACCAAACAAAAAACCCCTAGGGAGCCACAAATGAGATTTTGAAAAGAGTTTGGAATCAACAAAAGAACTTACCTCAGATGCCTAACTAGGGTTGAATTTTTTAGAGGACCTAAAAAATTCTTCCTTCAACAAATCAGCGTAAGAGTTAACCAGCTCAACACCTTAAATTGGGCTAGAAATTGAGAGGACATCAAAATTTCCTACATCAAGATTCGATGCGAGAGTTCGCCGGAGCAAGACTTTAAACCGAGACAAATTTTTTTAGAGGGCCTCAAAAATTCCACACGAAGGAATCGAAGCTTCAGCCATCCGATATAGCAGAGAGTGGAAGGATCCTCGTTCGGATGCACAACCGTCATGACAATCAACTCAAACAGTTTTCAATTTTTTTTTTATATCTTTTCACAAGTAAAAGTTTGAAACAAAATTATTATCCATGATTTATGAAAATGATTCTTTTCACATTAAGATAAATTCATCTTTTGATACCGAATCCAAGAGGATTGGACCCAAGAAAGCTAACCAAGCTGGTGAAGCCAAGACGCAACCAAAGACAATCACATGGATCAACTTTTTAAGAAAACTGACATGTTCCTGATGCAGGTTTCCAGTGTCGTCAAGAGGACCACCATTTTTCCTAACTTTATTCTGCTTGCAATAGGTAAAAGATAAATTCACCAAATAAGATCGGAGCCACCACCAAGAAAAAGGGGTTACCGAAAGAGGAAAACGCCACAAGGGCGAATATCTAACCACAAGGGCTACCCAAAGAGCAAAACGCCACATGGAAGAATATCTAACCACAAGGGCTACAAAAATGATCGAATTGCCACGAGGGCAAATATCTAGCCGAGAGGGCTACTAAAGGACAAAAATGCAATAAAGGCAAATGTTTGGCCATAAGGGCTACAAAATGACCAAAATACCACGTGGCCAAATATCTCGTCAAAGGGTAACAATCAACATAAAAGACGAAAGAAAGACGATTTAGCTAAAGGGGCCATATCTATCATTTGCATTGCCAAAATGGCTATTCATACAAAACTGCCGCGAGGTCCATTCATTCATTCAAAGCTTCCGCGAGGGCTATTCATTCATTCATTCAAAACTGCCATAAGGGCCATTCATATAAAATTGCCGTGAGGGCCATTCAGTCATTCAAAACTGCCGTGAGGGCCATTCATTCTTTCAAAACTGCTTTGAGGGCCATACATTCATTCAAAACTGCCTCGAGGAGCGTTCATTCTTTCAAAACTGTCGTGAGGGCCATTCATTCATTCAAAACTGCCGCGAGGGCCATTCATTAATTCAAAAATGCCGCGAGAGCCATGCATTCATACAAAACTTTCACGAGGGCCATTCATTCATTGAAAATTGCCGCAACAGCCATTCATTCAAAACTGCCATGAGGGCCATTCAATCAAAACTCTTGCGAGGGCCATTCATATAAAACTGTCATGAGGGCCATTCAAATCAAACTGCCACGAGGCCCATTCATCCAAATTGCCAAAAGTGACACTCGAAAATAAACTGCCGAGAGGGTCATCTCATGCAAACAAAGACCGGAGGTGGTTGTTACACCTCGGAAAATTCCCCATTGATCCACAGTGAATACACTAATGAAGAGCACGAAGTATACGGTATTTCAATAAGTAAGGAATGACATTTGATGACCCTAATTAAGATTTCAAAGACATTCGGAGTAAGAGGAGAAATTTTGCCAAGAGAGGGCAAGGCATACGATGTGTATCGGAAAGGATTTACGAGTAACAAGTTAATGATGATTTAATAACGTCTTGGAGAAGAATTATAATGTCCCTTAGATCGTTAATGAGGTGTTAAACACGTATCAAGAAGGTTCCATAAGGATTGGAGATCAAACGAAGTGACGAGAACAAGATCAGAGAGAAGATGGGTTCCACGGCTGATTATACGGTCCGTATAATGGTCCGCAGAATCGTCACAGTGAAGTCCCTCACTGGTGGGATTATACAGTCACTTATACGGACCGTATAAAATTATACGGCCCGTATAATGTGCCGTATAATGGTCACGGAGGCGAGATGTTGAAGAGGTGATTTAACGGTCACTTATACGGACAGTATAAAATTATACGGCCCGTATAATGTGCCGTATAATGGAAACAGAATCGAGAGGTTGAAGGGGTTATTTCACGGTCACTTATACGGACCGTATAAGTTTATACGGACCGTATAAGTGTCCGTATAATTACCCGACGGATCAGATTTCTACGTTATTAAAAAGGGACCAAGTTCATTATTTCATTTCATTTTTCATCCAACACTTCACGAACTCTCTAGAAACCCTCTTCACTCTTCACCTACAAGAACACAAGAGAAATTTATGATCAACTTCATCAAACTAAGAAAACCAAGTGTAAGAAACTCATTAAAGATCATCCAAGTCAAGAAATTTCATTGGAGGTGAACTAGGGTTTTGGCTCAAGTGACGTATTTCCACCCAAGGCTTATTACTACAACATCTAAGGTAAGTTTTATGGTATTTACATGTTGTTTAAGGTATTGAGAAGTTGAAACACTTGGATTGTAGAAGGAGATAGAAAATCGGTCATGAATGTGGGAATAGTGTCATTTTTGAGTAATAGCTTGGGTTGAGTAATGATTCTTGATATGCTATGAATATAATCATGTTATAAATGATATTTAGAACATGGGATAAACATTGTATATGAGTGAATGCAATAGTGTGCGATGACCATGGATATGGGTGACTCGAAGTGAATTGAGAAATATGGATAACGTAGGTGAATAAAGACCATTGTTATGATGTTGTGAATGTTATTATTGATGTTTGGGAGATGATATATGATATGGAGGAAGTCGTATAAATAAAGGAGATGCTGTCCAATTTTCTCTAGCTTTAGTCATGTATGCTAAGTTATTGATTTCTAATGATAGTATAACTCTAGTGAAGGTAGAAACGTGAGCATTGAAGGGGAATGTGCAAGTGATAGAATAGTTGAACGGAAAGGTATGTAAGGATAACCCTTCTTTCATAAGGCATGGTTCTTTGGCCAAATATCTAATCTTCTATGAGCCTATGATGTCCCCCAAATGATCCTATCTTTAAAAGCTACTAAGCTCATTATTCTCGATATGTTACGATTGTACTAAATTCCTCCTATGATGCATAATTCTCTAGGGATAGATGTAATGAATGACGATAGTAATGATGCTAAAGATGCTTATGGGCTTTTATGTATATGTGCCTATGTATGGCTATTGTGAAACCCCAAGCTTATAAGGACAGGTAGAATGTATAAATATATAAGTATTGCGTGCGCACCACTGCAGTTGGGTACGGATAACCCTGAGCCTTGGTAGGGCCAGGTATGTATGACCTTGACCCTTGGTAGGGCCAGGTATGTATGATACCGAGCCTAGCCATGGTCGGGTACGCGAAATACCGAACCTCCGTGGTCAGGTATGCTATGTAAATGATATGTATATGAATATGTGTATGAATATGAATATGTATATGAATATGATATGAATATAAAAATGTAAATGAGTATGTATATGAAGACGGATACGGATATGGATGTACGTACACAATCACGCATTAGAAATGGAAAGGGAGTAAGTGTTTATGACGATGATTCTACCATCTCCTATCCTATGCTATTTCTTATGTTGTCTATTATGCTTTCATAATGATTTTGATCATGCTTTACATACTCAGTACATTTTTCGTACTGACGTCCTTTTGTTTGTGGACACTGCGTCATGCTCGCAGGTGGCCAGGGAGACAGACTTGATCCATAGCTTTATTACTCAGGGACTACATAGCGGAGCTCCATTTCATTTGGAGTTATAGCTTTTGGTACTTATTATTTTGTGTACATATTTATGGGCATAGCGGGGTCTTGTCCCGCCTATATGATATGACATACTCTCCTTAGAGCCTCGTAGACATGTGTATATGGTTAGATGTGTTTGGCCTTGTCGGCCTATATTGTGGATATCATTTTGTTAGCCTCGTCGGCGTATGTACATTGATATGGACATAGTTGCTAATGATGATATAAATGTATTGTTGTCCAATGGGATTAGTATGATTAATGTATGGAAAATATAATTTAGTTATGTGGCTCAGCTAGATGTAAATGTGAAAGTATGATAAGAGGTGCCCGGGTGGGTTAGTATCGGGTGCCCGTCGCGGCCCTCCGGTTGGGTCGTGACAAAAGTGGTATAAGAGCAGTTCTGTCCTAGGGTGTGTCTACGAGCCGTGTCCAGTGGAGTCTTGGTTATAGGTGTGTTGCGCGCCATACTTATAAACAAGAGGCTGCGGGCATTTTAGGAATGAATGACTTTCTTTCTTCATAAGATCGTGCGATAGAGCTATGACATAAAAACTTCTTTTTCCTTAACCGTGTGTTATGTATTTCAGAAATGCCTGTAAAGAGAAAGGCTATGGCAGCCCAAAAGGGCAAGACAGTGGCAGAAAAGCGGGCTGAAAGAGCACCGCCAACAGTTGTAGAGGAAAGTGATTCCCAGAATGCGGTTCAATCTCAGTCCCCCCATTCAGTGCCTATTTCTCAGGAGCCTGAGGGAGCCTCAGCCCCAGCTCCAGCACCTCCGGCTCCTCCACCAGATGCTTCAGTCCAAGATGTAAAAGTGGCCATTCATTTTCTTACTCAATTGGTCGCTGCCCAGACTCAGCGGCAAAGTACAGGGCAAGGTGATAGGGCTGTTAGTGCAAGGGCCCGTGATTTCATTAGCTTGAACCCTCCGGAATTCTTTGGATCAAAGCCGGATGAGGACCCTCAGAATTTTATTGATGGAATGGTGAGGACGCTTCTATTGATACATTCTTCGGATACCGAATTGGTGGAGTTAGCGTCCTATAGATTGAGGGATGTTGCGGTTCATTGGTACACGATTTGGATGGTTTCATGGGGAGCCAATGCGCCTCCCCTGGTATGGCAAGAATTTGTAGATGCTTTCTTCCGACATTATTTTCCTCCAGAGGTTCGGCGAGCTAGAGCCGATAAGTTCTTGAATTTGAGGCAAGGTGGCATGAGTGCTTTAGAGTATAGTCTTCGCTTCAGTTCTTTGGCTAGGTATGCTTCATCCATGGTAGCGGATATGGGTGACCGAGTGCATCAATTTCTGAAAGGCCTGGGGCCATATTTGGTGGATAGGTGCTTGACTGTGTCCCTTCAGGACAATATGGATATTTCACGCATTCAAGCCCATGCTCAAAATTTAGAAGAAAACCTACTACAACAAAGGAGTGAGCGTGAGCAGGATAGGGGACATAGCAAGAGGGCTAGATCTTCGGGTCCTATGAGTGAGTTTAGAGGTGGGTACAGATAGCAGTTTTCTAGGCATTCAAGCCATTCTATGACTAGTACGCCTCCATGATTTTCAGGCCAGATATTTGTTAGATCTACTCATTCCGGGCCAAGTCAGAGTTTTTTCAGTTCTCAGTTTAGAGGCGATTCGGGTCAGGCGAGGCCACCCGTGCCATGATGTTCTCAGTGTGGGAAGTTACATTGGGGTCCATGCCGATTAGGTTCAGAGGTTTGCTATTCATGTGGTCGGCCAGGCCATATTATGCGTGATTGCCCCTCAGTTGGTGGCAGAGGTAGGACCCAGCCTTCAGGGTCGGTAGCCGGATATTCATCATCTGTACGCCCTATAGGGCCAGGTTCACATGCGCCAGTCAGTCATAGTAGAGGCAGAGGGAGAGTCCCCAGTTCTAACGGTCCTCAGCACCGTATTTATGCTTTGGCTGGACGCCAAGATCTTGAGTCTTCTCCTGATGTGGTCACAGGTATATTATCGGTATTTTCTCATAATGTATATGCTTTGATAGATCCGGGCTCCACGTTGTCATTTGTTACTCCGTATATTGCGGGTCAGTTTAGAGTCAAATCGGAGTCGATCAAACCTTTTGAGGTGTCCACACCTGTTGGTGAATCGGTAATTGCTAGCCGAGTATATAGAAACTGCATAGTTGTGATTTGCGATCGTCGTACTATGATTAACTTTCATGAGTTAAAAATGGTGGATTTTGATGTTATTATGGGAATTGATTGGTTGGCTTCTTGCTATGCCAATGTTGATTGTAGAATGAAAATGGTTCGTTTCTAATTTTCGGGAGAACCAGTGTCACGACCCAATCCCGTGGGCCATGACTTGTGCCCGAGCTGGACACTCGTATACGTACCTGTTAGATATAGTCAACTGAATCTAAGAACAATATGGAAACTTATGAAAGAACTCCAAAGGTTCATAACGTCATCATATCTATATATATCTATCAAGATAACCTGTCTCCTGAGGAGTCACATCTAATCAAAACATAATATGGTACGCAAGCTGACAAGGCTGCCACTACATGTCAATATCATATGCAAGCCGACAAGGCTGCCACAACAGACGAACATATCCATAGCACATCTTATAGACAAAGATGAACAATACTTATACACAACCCACACATATGTCTACAGACCTCTAAGAGTATCGATAGCGAAATATGATGGGACAGGGCCCCGCCGTACCCCTGGATAAACATACATATATATCATAAGATCTGTACCAAACGTCTAGGCTCCGGAACAAGGGAGCTCTCCAAGACAGCTGAGTAGAAGTCCTCAGCTGGAGGGTCACCAAACTGACTATCTGTACCTGCGGGCATGAAACGCAGCCCCCCGGAGAAATGGGGGTCAGTACGAAATATGTACCGAGTATATAAAGCATGAAATACAGTAAAGAGGATCATAACTGAAATAGGGAGTACAGGAAACAAGTATAACATCCAGAATACCAAAACACTTGCCTTTTGAAACATAAATCATGCATGTCAATATCATATATCATACCCGGCCCATTATGGGACTCGGTGAATAAAGTCATCATATACCATCCTGGCCGCCATAAACATATCATCATATTATCATATTATCATATCATCATATATATATATATATATATATATATATATATATATATATATATATATACACCGTACCTAGCCCTCTAGTGAGGGACTCGGTGAACAATGCAGTGAAACTGTGCACGATAACATACCCGGCCCGGGACTCGGTGAAAGACATATTGAGGCATGCACGAGCAGAGTAGTGAGAAACCATATGCAAACTAAGTCATATCTGAGACTCAATAGAATAATCAAAATGAACCATCATTTGATAATCAAGACAATAATCATATCAAGTACCCTTCAAGTGTCACTATGGATTATATCAAAATAGAACTTCTGGAATCATGGACAAGTATCAAGACATAATGAAATAGCATCTGGAAATCAAGAACATTAGCTATCCTAGTGGCTCTAAGAATAGGAACTTCTTCGGAATCATATACACGTCGTCTGTTTGTTTCATAAAGATCATGCCAAAAAGAAAGAAGGGTTAGCTTTACGTACCTTTATTTAAATGTCCAACGTCTACTACTCAAGCTCGTAGGTCTAAAATTAAGATAACATAAGCCACAGTTAGATCATCCACATCACTTACTAACCAACCCAAGTACAAACGAAACTTAACGAAATTCGGGCAGCATTTCCCCTGAAAACTTAACAATCCTAGAGATTCCAATTTAGCCAAACATCAATCAAAATACCAACAACAACAACACCAAAAATTTCATATCAAACTAGAATTAAATCCATTCTTAAATCACTTCCAAAACAGCCCAATATACATTCGTATACCAATGCTTGTATACACTTCTTTATTTTCGTATATCTATAGTATAGAAACAAACGCAACAACAACAACAACTACAACCAATCCCACGATATTCCAGCCCACAAAACAATTCAAAACCACCACCAAACAGCCCCAAAATATTGTCACAAAACAGCCACGAAAATCATATAAAAACAGCCCGGTATACGCTTTGTATATAATATCTTCATACACTTTATTCTCCCAAATTCAAGAACAACAACTTGTCAACAATATCAACAATTATTATACATCATAACTCAGCCAATTCCATCCATTTTATCCAACTAAAACAGCCCCCGATCCATAAATCTCAACAAAACAACAAACGAATTTATAATGCTATTTTCTCCGTTCTAATCTGTTAAAACTCTAAATAAACTTGTTAACAAAGAAAAAGGGACCTTACTCTTACCTTAAGTATGCTGTAACCACGTCAACACTCTTCTTCTTGGCTGATTTTTAGCTCAAATTGAAGGCAACGCAACGTACAACACTTTTCTCTTCATGAGCTTCGGGATTCGGGGCTCAGATTTTGATCAAAACTTTATTTTTCTCTCTAAGGCTTTCCTCCCTCTCTATCTCTAGAATTTTTTGGGTCTTCTTGGTCTGAAAATGAGGAAGATAAGCTAAAAATTTCCCTTAAATAGCAAGGGAAATGGGCCTGACCCGGATTGGAATCGGGTTGGGCCCATTTCACTGCCCAGCTTGACATTTCTGCCTTAAAACGTCCATAACTCTTTATCCCGATGTCACATACAGGCCCACGACCTATGGTTGGAAAGGTATTTCAGTTATATACTACTTTAATTTTAGGAGTTTTCCCAAATTCCCAAATAATGATGGGTTTATGGACTCCCGAAGTCAGATCACCCAAAAACGTAACTTAAAAACATCTTTTTGGAGGGCTTACACTTGGATTGGGCTCAAGGGTCCTTCTTGAGTGGCGTTTAACTTCACATATATTGTCCATATAACTTATCATATGTCCTTTATAAAAATCCCATTATGCGGGCCCTACCTCAGCTTACGGTTATGAGGGCTATATATCTTTTAACGTATTATTCCAATCATATTGTACGAATTCCGAATATCATATTCATGCTACTACAGTAGAATTTCATTCTTTATACTTGTGATATTTGCTCCTCCTCGAGCTCACATTAAGTCGTCTGTAGCCTTAGTAACACAAAATTTTCTGGGGTGTAACAACCAGTTTTAGAATGGAAAGGGAATACTGCTTCACCAAAAGGTAGGTTTATTTCCTATCTAAAAGCAAGAAAAATGATCATAAAAGGTTGCATTTATATCTAGTGCGGGTTCAAAATGTAGAAGCTGAACCACCGACTCTTCAGTCAGTTCCCATAGTGAATGAGTTTTCAGATGTATTCCCGGAAGAGCTTCCTGGCCTCCCTCCTGAGCGGAAGATTGATTTTGCTATTGATGTGTTTCCAGACACCAAGCCTATATCTATTCCTCCTTATAGATGGCTCCCGCAGAATTGAAAGAGTTAAAGGAGCAATTGAATGACTTGCTTGAGAAAGGCTTTATTAGGCCTAGTTCATCCCCGTGGGGAGCACCCGTATTGTTTGTCCGCAAGAAAGATGGCTCCTTGCGAATGTGCATTGACTATCGGCAATTGAATAAGGTGGCAATTAAGAATAAATATCCTCTTCCGAGGATTGATGACTCATTTGACCAATTACAAGGCGCCAAATGGTTTTCAAAGATAGATTTGAGGTCCAGGTATCATCAAGTGAGAGTGAGGGAGAAAGATATCCCTAAGATAGCCTTCAGAACAAGATATGGCCATTTTGAGTTCGGGGTAATGTCATTTGGGCTAACTAATGCACCGACAGTATTTATGGACTTGATGAACAATGTGTCCAGGGCCTTCCTAGATCTATTTGTGATTGTATTCATCGATGACATCTTGGTGTATTCTAGATCCGAGGCAGAACATACAGATCATTTGCGTACTGTCCTTAGAGTTCTTCAAACTCGAGAGCTATTCGCCAAATTTTCTAAGTGTGAGTTTTGGTTGAACTCAGTGACATTTCTGGGGCACATTGTTTCAGCCGATGGTATTCGGGTAAATAGCCAGAAGATTGAGGCCGTGAAGACTTGGCCAAGGCCCACAACTCCTACGGAGGTTTGTAGCTTTTTGGGCTTAGCAGGTTATTACAGGAGATTTGTAGAAGGCTTTTCTTCCATTTCTGCACCACTAACAAAGCTAACACAGAAATCAGCAAAGTTTCAATTGACAGATGCTTGTGAACGTAGTTTCCAAGAGCTAAAAGATAGATTGACTTCTGCCCCAGTCTTGACACTTCAGAGGGATTGGAAGGCTATGTTGTTTATTGCGATGCTTCAGGTGTTGGGCTTGGTTATGTGTTGATGCAACATGGTAAGGTGATTGCGTATGCTTCAAGGCAATTACGAAAACATGAGAAGAATTATCTAACCCATGACCTTGAATTGGCCGCAGTGATTCATGCATTAAAGATGTGGAGACATTACTTGTATGGTGTTCATGTGGATATTTACACATATCATAAGAGCCTTCAGTATATCTTCAAGCGAAAAGAGTTGAATTTGCGGCAACGACGATGTTTGGAATTGTTAAAAGATTACGATGTTGATATCCTATATCACTCCGGAAAGGCAAATGTTGTGGCTGATGCTCTTAGCCGTAGATCCATGGGAAGTTTGTGTGATGTACGACCAGAGAAAAGAGGAATGGATCGTGAACTCCAGCAATTAGCTAGCCTAGGAGTTCGAGTAGTGGACTCAGGTAGCAGGGGAACTACCATTTAGAATTTAGCAGTCTCGTCACTAGTAATGGAAGTGAAAGAGCGACAATACGAAGATCCTATGCTAATGTATTACAAAGATACACTCCCTCAGAAGGAGAAGTCATCAATTGAGATATCAGGAGATGGAGTTCTTCGATGCCAAGAAAGATTATGTGTTCCTGATGTGGCAGATTTATGCCACTAAATATTGAGGGAAGCCCATTGCTCCCGCTATTCTGTCCACTCCGGAGCAACGAAAATGTACCATGATCTTAAATCTATATATTGGTGGAAGGGGATGAATAAAGATATAGCAGAATTCGTAGCTCAATGTCCCAACTGTCAACAAGTGAAAATCGAGCACCAAAAGCCGGGCGGATTGTTGCAAGCTATAGAAATTCCAACTTGGAAGTGAGAAGTAATTAGCATGGACTTCATTACCGGCTTACCCCGTTCTCGACGTAAGTATGACTATATATGGGTGATTGTGGATAGACTCACGAAGTCAGCTCATTTCTTACCAGTCAGAACTATATATGTGGCAGAAGATTATGCAAAGCTTTATGTTAAAGAGATAGTGCGGCTTCATGGTGTTCTGGTATCCATTATCTCCGATAGAGGAACTCAGTTTACAGCTAATTTTTGGAAGTCCTTCCAAGAGGTTTTGGGGACTCAAGTGAGCCTTAGCACGGCATTTCACCCGCAAACTGATGGACATGCTGAACGTACCATTCATACTCTTGAGGATATGTTACGGGCATGTATGATATATTTTGGAGGTAATTGGGATGATCACTTACTACTAATTGAATTTTCTTATAACAATAGTTATCATTCTAGCATCTAAATGGCACCGTATGAGGCTTTATATGGGCGAAAGTGTAGATCCCCAATTGGGTGGTTCGAGGTAGGAGAGACTAAATTGATAGGACCAGACTTGGTCCAGCAAGCCATAGAGAAGGTTAAGCTCATACAATATCGGTTATTAGCAGCCCAAAGTCGTCAAAGTCCTATCTGAATAATCGTCGAAGGGACTTAGAGTTACAAGTGAAAGATTGGGTATTCTTAAAAGTGTCACCAATGAAGGGTGTAATGAGATTTGGCAAAAAGGGGAAGCTTAGTCCCCGACACATTGGGCCTTATGAGATTGTGCGCAAAGTAGGCAAAGTTGCTTATGAATTAGATCTACCTCCTGATTGGAGTCAGTTCACCCAGTTTTCCATGTCTCGATACTTCATAAATGTGTCAGAGATCCTACTAGGATCATCCCAGTAAATGATGTTCAAGTGACAAAAAAGTTGACTTATGAAGAGTTACCCATTGCCATATTAGATAGGTAAGTACGGAGGCTTAGAAACAAAGAAGTGGCCTCAGTTAAGGTTTTATGGAGAAATAATAACCGAGAAGAAATGACATGGGAAACGGAAGAAAATATGAAATCCAAGTACCCGCACTTAATTCATCCCCTAGAAGAGATGCAAGATGAGACATCAAGATCATAAAGTATGTATGTTTTCCTTTTTATGCATTTGGGTCGTGTGTGGCCAAACTCTATTGCTATTATGTTGTGGCCTTGTGAGACATTTTTATTATGGGCTGTTGTGACAGGATGGTAGTGCCATATTACAGGGGAAACTCTAGTGAAATTTTTATAGAATCCCTGAGAACTTAACATTCGAAGACGAATGTTCTTAAGGGGGGAAGAATGTTACACCTCGGAAAATTCCCCGTTGATGCACAGTGAATACACTAATGAAGAGCACGAAGTATACAGTATTTAAATAAGTAAGGAATGACATTTGATGACCCTAATTAAGATTTCAAAGACATTTGGAGTAAGAGAAGAAAGTTTGCCAAGAGAGGGCAAGGCATACGATGTGTATCAGGAAGGATTTACGAGTAACAAGTTAATGATGATTTAATAGCGTCTTGGAGAAGAATTATAATGTCCCTTAGATCGTTAATGAGGTGTTAAACAAGTATCAAGAAGGTTCCATAAGGATTAGAGATCAAATGAAGTGACGAGAACAAGATCAGAGAGAAGATGGGTTCCACGGCAGATTATACGGTCCGTATAATGGTCCGCAGAAACATCACAGTGAAGTCCCTCACTGGTGGGATTATACAGTCACTTATACGGACCGTATAAAATTATACGGCCCGTATAATGTGTCGTATAATGGTCACAGAGGCGAGATGTTGAAGAGGTGATTTCACGGTCACTTATACGGACCGTATAAAATTATACGGCCCGTATAATGTGCCGTATAATGGACACAGAATCGATAGGTTGAAGGGGTTATTTCACGGTCACTTATACAGACCGTATAAGTTTATACGGACCGTATAAGTGTCCGTATAATTTCCCGACGGATCAGATTTCTACGTTATTAAAAAGGGACCAAGTTCATTATTTCATTTCATTTTTCATCCAACACTTCAAGAACTCTCTAGAAACCCTCTCCACTCTTCATCTACAAGAACACAAGAGAAATTTATGATCAACTTCATCAAACTAAGAAAACCAAGTGTAAGAAACTCATTAAAGATCATCCAAGTCAAGAAATTTCATTGGAGGTGAATTAGGGTTTTGGCTCAAATGAAGTATTTCCACCCAAGGCTTATTCCTACAATATCTAAGGTAAGTTTTATGGTATTTCCATGTTGTTTAAGGTATTGAGAAGCTGAAACACTTGGATTGTAGAAGGAGATAGAAAATGGGCCATGAATGTGGGAATCGTGTCATTTTTTAGTAATAGCTTGGGTTGAGGAATGATTCTTAATATGTTATGAATATAATCATGTTATAAATGATATTGAGAACATGGGATAAACATTGTATAAGAGTGAATGCAATAGTGTGCTATGACCATGGATATGGGTGACTCGAAGTGAATTGAGGAATATGGATAATGTAGGTGAATAAAGACCATTGTTATGATGTTGTGAATGTTATTATTGATGTTTGGGAGTTGATATATGATATGGAGGAATTCGTATAAATAAAGGAGATACTGTCTAATTTTCTCTAGCTTTAGTCATGTATGCTAAGTTATCGATTTCTAATGATAGTATAACTCTAATGAAGCTAGAAACGTGAGCATTGAAGGGGAACATGCAAGTGATAGAATAGTTGAACGGAAATGTATGTAAGGCTAACCCTTCTTTCATAAAGCATGGTTCTTTGGCCAAATATCTAATCTTCTATGAGCCTATGATGTCCCCCAAATGATCCTATCTTTAAAAGCTACTAAGCTCATTATTCTCGATATGTTACGATTGTACTAAATTCCTCCTATGATGAGTAATTCTCTAGGGATAGATGTAATGAACGACGATAGTAATGATGCTAAAGATGCTTATGGGCTTTTATGTATATGTGCCTATGTATGGCTATTGTGAAACCCCGAGCTTATAAGGACGGGTAGAATGTATAAATATATAAGTATTGCGCGCGCACCACTGCAGTTGGGTACGGACAACCCTGAGCCTTGGTAGGGCCAGGTATGTATGATACCGAGCCTAGCCATGGTCGGGTACGCAAAACACCGAACCTCCGTGGTCAGGTATGCTATGTAAATGATATGTATATGAATATGTGTATGAATATGAATATGTATATGAATATGATATGAATATGAAAATGTAAATGAGTACGGATATGAATACGGATACGGATATGGATGTACGTACACAATCACGCATTAGAAATGGAAAGTCCCTATGAAAAGCGAGTAAATGTTTATGACGATTATTCTACCATCTCCCATCCTATGCTATTTTTTATGTTGTCTATTATGCTTTCATAATGATGTTGATCATGCTTTACATACTCAGTACATTCTTCGTACTGACGTCCTTTTGTTTGTGGACGCTGCGTCATGCCCGCAGGTGGCCTGGGAGACAGACTTGATCCATATCTTTATTACTCAGGGACTACATAGCGGAGCTCCATTTCATTCAGAGTTACAGCTTTTGGTACTTATTCTTTTGTGTACATATTTATGGGCATAGCGGGGTCCTGTTCCGCCTATATGATATGACATACTATTCTTAGAGGCTCGTAGACATGTGTATATGGTTAGATGTGTTTGGCCTTGTCAGCCTATATTTTTGGATGTCATTTTGTTAGCCTCGTCGGCTTATGTACATCTATTTGGGCATTGTTATTGATGATGACATATATATATATGTATTGTTGCCCAATGGAATTAGTAGAAATAATGGATGGAAAGTATGTTTTCGCTATGTGGCTCACCTAGATGTAAATGTGAAAGTATGATAAGAGGTGCCCGGGTGGGTTAACACCGGGTGCCCGTCGCAGCCCTCCGGTTGGGTCGTGACTATGGTCCAACAAACTAACAATACCAAGAGGGTCATTTATCTTAAGAAAACAGCAAAGAGGGCCATCAAAACGACGCAAGGTGGTCAAAGTAGAGACGCAAAGACAAGATGGTCATTTAGACCCAAGCAGCGCCAAGAAGGTCGCAGTCCAGAAAATAATGCCAAGATGGTACAACCAAAAAACCTAAGATGGTGAAAAGCAGAACCAGTACGAAGAGGTCCACCACGACGTTACCTAGTAAGTGGAAGCAGGATAGTAACCACCAAAGAGAGGACAGGCTGTTCAAACCAAATCCAGATGCATGCGGAGAAAACGTAGAACTTTTTCTTACGCAGTCGGTCGAGATAGGCTGCCCATGAGAGCCAAGCTCTCCCATCAAGAATTGGAAGAACGCTCCTTCTCATACTCAGCCACACAAATGTTTTTACTTGCTTTTCTTGTTTTTCTCTTTCAAATTTCTCGCAACCGATCGGGTACACACCGGCACACACAAAGGCATTGCCGCATAAAGGATGCCTTTTTCCTCCTATTGAGTCGAACTACAAGTGAATTGATTTCCAAGACCAGGGATATGTAGGCGGACTCAATACCAGAGATTCAGTCACACCCCAACAGGTCACTCCGGGTTTCTCAGTTTCGACACCTGGAAATCTGAAATTTGTTTAAATTTGCATTTTAGCAGTCTAGTGGAGTCGAACTACAAATGGCATGAATTCTCATATAGCTTGAGATATGTAGGAAACACAGAAACCAGGGTCTGACATATATTTGAAAATTGCATTAAAAAGAGAAGTATTTTGAAATTGGTCAGCCAAAAATCAGCTTTGTCAAATTTCAACGATCAGGATTGGGCCCCGCCATCCCTGAACACCGAAGGGGCAGTTGTTGACACCTAATTTTTGAACTCCCATAATTTATTTTAATTACCCAGAGTTCTTGGATATCAAACAGAGTGAAATATATATTTTTGTAAATCAAAATGTTTTTTACAAAATTATTTCAATAATGTTTTGCCATTTCATTTGGCAAAACAACTTCAAATATATACTAAGTCATTTAAAAGTAATTTACATATTTTACGATTTATGTTAAAGAATTTGTCAAGCTTAATAACAAAATAACTTAAAATAATTATTCAATTATTTGTTAAAATTATCAAGTATCAAATTGACAAGTATTTTACTAGGTTTAATTCAAGAAAACTTGATTAATTAAATAGATAATCATTTTACCTCTCAAAATTTTAAATCCCTGCATAACCAATTTGCATTTTTTGCAATTTTTAGATTAATCATAATTAATTAATTTTTTAATTGTGGTTATACTTATAAATATTTTATTGTGTGATTAATTGCGGCTACAATTGAAATGACCAATTGATTAGGTAATTATGGCCATAATTGAAGTAGCCAATTTCATGGTTCAGTTCAATTTAGGCCAATTTTACAATGAAAGTCCCTTTCATGATTTGGTCGTGCCTTAATTTTAACCAATAGGTTAATTGGTTAAATTTAGGCCATAATTAAAGTTTTTCACTAATTAACATGCTTTAATTTTTACTATCTATTAAATTGCATTTTTTATCCCTCCTTATATACACGTGCATACACAGGTATACACGAATATATATGTCTACCCATGTATACACATGTGTATACACGTATATCGGCTCGGGCCCTCTCCCCTTTTCTTTTATTTCAGCCAAGCCCAGTCCATAAGGACCAGACCCGGCCTAAGTACCCCTTTATTTCACCAAAAACAAAGACCAAACAGACCATGGTCTCATTTGTCTTCAAGGGTTTGGGTTTCGGGTGAAACCCTCAGTGCCACCCCCAAGTTTTTTTCTATCTCCTCACGTAATACATGCCAGAAATGGCAACAGTAAGGGCCTATATCATAGTATGACTGCTGTATGGCCGAGAATGGCAAGAGCATTTATTGCTCTACCATTTCTCACCTATGTCAGTCAAGGTTCAACCCCAAACACGGTATTGTGCGTCTTCTTTGCTTTTTCGGTTGATTTCTGGGTCAAACTAGTACAAATCCTTAATGGATTTTGTCTAGAGGCGAATTTGAATCCTCAAATCGCATTGGTTCATCCGAAACCAAAGGATCCGTTGAGAATCCCCTCAAATCTGACCCTCCATGTTCGTTTGACTTCATTCCTCACCGTAGAATATGGATTGGAAGAGAGCCAACCTCATTTCTCATGTTCAACTATTGAAGATCTCAGTTTGGGATATCATGTTCTTTAGGCCCAACTTCCATCTTAACTACTATATAGCTTAGATAATGTCTTATAGTTGTGTTTTGATTAACCAAGTACCTATTTAGTATTAAGTTGGAAACAAGCTAAGTGTCGATCCACCTCTCATGTCGTTTTTGCCTACTTGCTTTGGTCATTTATTAAGATTGGTTTAGATATTACTTAGTATACCTATTCATCGATTTGTAGTCTCTGCCTAGATACATGTTTTGTAGATTGGTTTAGGTTCAATATGTCCATATGATTATCTGTGTTTGACCTCTGCTTTCATTATTGTGTCTGTTAAATACTAGATGTGCTTTGTTGGGTGTTGATCACTGATCTTAAACATGGATTTTGCCTAAAATCATGTATTGCCTCAAACAAATAACCAATATAGTTCATGTCTTTTCCTATTACCACATTTATAGAATCATGTTTGTATTGATCATTGCTTAAGGTGCTTTATTGCTACATGTGGAGTCTGAACTTGGAACATCAGATTGTTTTTTTTCCTGGGCTTGTGAGCTAAAGAGTTCATTCTAAAAGAGAAGATTTTACTGCTTATGTGTTCAACATGTTTGCCTCATCAAAAAAATGTAAGCTAAACTTAAAACTTGTCAATATGTCCTCACACCCTATTTATTTTCCTCTATGCTTTTTGTGAAACTTCTGAGTGTTTGTTAAAGAGGGAGAAAGGGATAAGCCATGTTTTGGACTGTTTATGTTCTGAGACTTAGTCTTAAGGGAAGTGTTGGTGTGTAAATCCAACTTTATGTGTTAAATATGTTAAACATGCTCTGCTTAAGTTGGTCTCCATGTTAAAATGTTTCGTGTAGTTTTTTGGCTGAACCTGTTAGTCTCTTTGCTGTCGAATATAAGTCTATATTTAGCATGAGTACCTTGTTTTCGTATAATTTGGGATATGTTTTAGTTTTAATAATCAAAACTTATGTATAATGTGGTGGCCTTCAGGGTCTAGTTGGGATTTAGATGCTTGCATATATGGATTTGCGTCATGGACTGCCTAATCTTGAGTCTTGTAGTGCTTAAAATGCTAATGTTAGTCCAACTCTGTCATTAGCATGTTCAAGGCCTATCTGTAACTGGACTTGTCGGCATACGAATTTTATTTTCAAATAGTTACCTTTCCGATTTTGGGGGCCTATCCCTGCGTTTCAATGAACTGGGCCTGTCTGTTTCTTGGTCTTCCATAAATATATAATGTGTGTATATGTGTGGTTCATAGTTAAGTGTTCGTATTCTTTTTAAAATGGTTGGTTAAGTGAATTGCTAAGTATAGATGCCTCCTAACCGCATTTCTCCTTTCCCCCCTCTTTATTTGAATGTAAAAACAATACGGGCCACTTGGGCCAATTTTCTCCGCCACAAACCTGTCCAGAGGCCCAATTTCCTTTATTCATCGAGTCCGCTTTGAAGATAAAATAAAAAACAAAGAAGGTCCAACCATGGGTGAAAATGGTTAACTGGTAGGCTTAGGTAGGCCCACCAACCTAACTTACTCCTTTTATTTTTGATTTCATATTGTATATGTAAGTATTTGTAAGAATGTTTGATATTATTGAAACCCAAATGCGTTAGGACTTGGGGAATTCACGTAGGAGTTAATATTTTTTCTCAAAGGTTCTTTGAAAACAAATAAAGTCACGATACAATATGATTATCGCATGTAAATTGGTAAGATTTGGACCTTACAAAATTTTTTCAAACACCCAACGGATGGACCATTACTAGGTAAGTATAAAAAGAAGGCCGAAGTGGTGAAAACACCCTAAACTTGGCACAGATTCGTAATTTAATCCCTGAACTATTGCCACACTTAAAAATACCCCTAATCTTGTCTAACTAAATTTAATTCACCCCCGAATTGACACATGGCACAGCAAGTGTGCCCAAACTCTTATACACGCGTAAGAAGCTTCCATATCGTTTTTTTTTTAAGCAAGAAGAATCAATTTTTTGTTTTACATTTCCCTTTAATTTTTTTTTCCTATTCCAACATCTAAATCATCCCCTTCCTCCATTAAAAACTGGATATTTTTAAAATCAGAAAAAGATTTTTTTTTAAAATGTGGAAAACCCATTTTTTAAAAATAAATCTAGACTGGTTTTTTTATTAAAAAATCTAGAAATTTTAAATCTAGAAAATGATATTTTTTAAAAAAAAAAAAGTGCAAAAACCCATTTAAAAAAACTAGAAAATTGATTTTTTCTATTAAAAAACCTGGACTTTTTTAAAATCTGGAATACTGATTTTTTTAAGAATAAACTGAAAAACTAATAATTTTTTTATAGACATAAAAAATAATCTAATTTACCGAGATTTTTTTTAAAATAATGGGTTTTCCACATTTGTTTAAAAAAAAATCAGTTTTTTCATATTTGTATAAAACTCCAGTTTTAATCCACTGTTTTCCAATTCCTTTTTAAAGAAGTATCCTAAAAGAATCTTGAAATTCAGAATTTTTTAAAGACACTTTTTATAAAAATATCAAGTTTTCAATTGTTTTTAAATAAAATCCATTTTTAAAGATATTTTAATTAAAAATCTAGTTTTCCAGTTTTTTTTTTAAATCAGTTTTTCCAGATTTTTTAAAAAAATCCATTGTTTCAGATTTTTCGTAAAAATAAAATCAGTTTTACCCTTTTTAAAAATAATAATTTATCTACGTGGAGGACACATATGACGAAAATGTCAAGTGGACAGCGAGTGCATTCCACTTGTTGTGGCATGTCAATTCGGGGGTGAATTAAAATTTAGTTAGTCAGGATTAGGGGTGTTTTTAAGTGTGGCAATAGTTCAGGGACTAAACTACGAATCCGTACCAAGTTTAGGGGTGTTTTAACTACTTCAGCCTAAAAAGAATTTGGATCAAGCAAGTGATTAGACCATATGGACTTGATGAAAATTGGGATATACTTTGGTCCTTAAGCCCACAATAGAACATGAACCAAAGATGCACTTGTTTTACCCCCTTTTGGGCCTTAAAAGAAGCAAATTAATGATATTTTTGGGCTAAAACTTGGACCCATTTTGGTATAGTTTTTTGGAGCAAAATATCAGATTTGAATAAGTGTAAATGGACTTCTTATTGAACTTGTTTGGACTTAAAAGATTTTTCTAAACGTTGTTGGGCCAAAAGCCAAACCTTAAGGCAATGAAACAAAGGAAAATACACTTAAATTTCAGTTTAGGAGTAAGTTGGCTTTGGTTGTAAAGTATGGTTGGTCAACTGAGTTTTAAACGGACTAAGATAAAATAAATAAACTCTTTCTCATTTCATACTTATTAAAACTATAAAGGAAATATATTCCATTTACTTCCATATAAGTATACAAAACTATAGGGACTAAAATCGCAACATTTGGACCAAATTAGTAGTAACTCTACTTAAGAGAAATATTAAGCCGTTTTGGTCCCGAAATGAAGTGAGTTGAACCCCTTATAACATTTTCAAACCAAATCTTTCCCTTAAAGATTTTTTTAAAAGTGGAGTTTTATGATTAGCATGACAGTTTTAGCAATAAAGTAAACATGTTTAGCAAATAATCACATTAATCACATATTGAAGCTCGAAGGTCAACCGCATTCTACAGATCCTTAATATTAGGGTGCTTAAAACCTTCCCTAGGGGATCACCAGAACCCTTACCTCAAACTCAGGTTTAAAAAAAAAGGATTTTTCTCTTGTTTGATAAAGCCTTTTAGCTCGATTTTCCTAGTTTAACTATAAATTAGGTGGCGACTCTAAAAATAACAAAATTCAAATAGAGTCTGTAACTTCTTAGTAGCTTTAATGCACCAGCGTAAAATTAAACCGTAACAGTGGGTGCTAGTTCTTCCGGGACTTTGTCTTTGCTTGGTATCTTTTCAATAAAAATGGGTGTTTCAATGCTCGCCTGGTTCTTCTTAGGAACATTAGCTTCTTCAACAACAATGGGTTCCACAATAGGTGTCTCATCATCATCATCTACCTCTTCTTCACGCACCAAATTCTTTTCCCCAAGTACCTTACCACTCCTAATAGTAATCCGCTTACAAGCATGTTCACTGTCATTCCTCGGGTTCGCAATCGTGTTACTAGGAAGTGTACCTTTTTGCCTTTGGTTTAGGGAAGCCGAGATTTGGCTAAGTTGGGATTCCAATCGCTTAATGGAAGTTGAGTGAGAGCTTACAAGTTGCCCTATGTTGCTCTTTCCATCCCTCATAATTTTCACGTCATCCTTCACCTCTTTGAAAAAAGTGTCGGTTGACTCAACTTTTCTTAGCGCCTTTGATAGCATATCTTCAATCCTTAAACTAGTGGGATCACTAGTAGATGGTTGATTCAAAATTTGTTGGCTACCTTTCAGGGGAACATAAGGGTTAGAGCTTCGGTGATTGTTCTAGTTATTGTTGTAACCCCCTTGATTGTTGTCTCTCCATTGTGCATCTCTTTTATCTTTGTTCCAACCTTGATTCCCTTGATCTTTCTGCCAAGCCCCTTGATTAGGACCTTGGTAGTTTGGCCAGGAACTCCCCGCTTAATTGTTGACAAAATGGACCTCCTCATCAAAGACTTGGTAGCATTGTTCATCTTGAGAGCCGCCTTCACAAGACCCCATAACATTCACCTTTTTAGAACCCGCTCCCATAACATGTTTTGTGAGAAGCTCCATTTGAGTGATCAACTTTGCCATTGTTTCATCTCTCTCTTTTTCCTTCTTACTCACCTCTCTAGACAATAAGATTTTAGAGGAGCTTCCTCTACTGACTTCCGCCTCTCTAGTGTGCCAAGCCTCATTGATCTCTGTCAACTTATCGAGTAGAGCACTCACCACATCATATGAATTGTCCATAACGGACCCCTCCACAATATTTTTAGCAACAGACTTGTTTACCAAGTCAAATGACCGATAGAATGTTTGGAGGAGAATACTATCGGGAAACCCATGCTTTGGTCAACTCTTGACTTTCCTTTTTAACCGAGTCCAAGCTTCATGAAGAGCCTCATTAGGAAGTTGAAGAAAGTTGTTGATTTTGTCATGGAGTTGCAACATCCGGGATGGAAGGAAAAACTTCTTAAGGAACACTTCGATCAATTCCGCCCACGTAGTGATGGACCCGAACGGTAGATCATCCAACCATGCAGTGGTTTCCTCCGTGAGAGAGAAAGGGAAAATCTTCAACTTTACCACTTCTCCTGAAACATTCGGATGCAGATTCGTAGTGCAAACCCTAAGAAAGTTCATAAGGTGCCTATTCGGGTCATTGGTGGACGACCTCCAAATAGGCCCTTGGTGTTAAGTAGGTGCAACATCGTGTTGTTGGCATGAAATCTCACATTTCCTTGAAGTGGGGGCGGGCAGATAGCGGCTACGTACCTGTCTCCCCCTGTCACGACCCGACTAGGGCCATGACGGGTACCCGAGGCTAACCACCGAGCACTACTCATTTTATTACTCATTCTGCGTACAGTCGTATTTCTTATGCTCATAATCGTAGGAAAACCATTTTCATTTGAAACATAATTACCTTTATATCCATAAGCCCTTCGGCTATCAAAATAATGTACATACAATAAGGACATCGTGAGACCATACTACCCACAAATACGTATCTACGAGTGTCACGACCCGACTAGGGGCCGCGACGGGCACCCGGTGCTATCCCACCCGGGCACCCCTTATCGTACACTTATTCTTACATCTAGGTGAGCCACATAATAAAATATACATTTCTACTCATCAATCATACTAGTCCTGTTAGACGATAACACCTTTATATCATCATTGGCATCTATGCCATGTCAATATACGTAAGCCGGCAAGGCTGACAAAATGATATACAAAATATAGGCCGACAAGGCCAAGCATATCTAACCATATACACATGTCTACGAGCCTCTAAGGAGAGTATGTCATAACACATAAGAGGGACAGGACCCCGCTATGCCCATAATCATTTACACAAAAGAATAAGTACCCAAAAGTTATGGCTCCGAATGAGATGGAGCTCTGCTATGTAATCTCTGAGAACGTGGCTATGGATTAAGTCTGTCTCCTTGTGCACCTGCGGGCATGACGCAGCGTCCACAAATGAAAGGACGTCAGTACGAAGAATGTACTGAGTATGTAAAGCATGATCAATATCAACGTAGAAGCATAATATACAATCATATGAGATAGCATAGGATGGGAGATAGAAACATCACCGTCATAAGCACTTACTTGCCTTACATAGGAACTTTTCATTTCTAATGCGTATTCGTGTACATGCATCCATATCCGTATCCGTACACGTATCCGTACTCATTTACATAATCTTATTCATATTCGTAATCGCATTATATTCGTATTCATTCTCATATCTATATCATATATATCATCATATCATATACATAGCATACCCGACCATAAAGGATCGGTGTTTCGTACATACTTGGCCAACCAAGGCTCAAGGTTACACGTACCTGGCCCTACCAAGGCTTCAGGGTTACATCTACCTGGCCCTACCAAGGCGTCAGGGTTATCCATACCATCTGCAGAGATGTGCGCGCATTACATAATCATATACATACATACTTACATATCTTACCCGGCTTCATAAGCTCGGGGTTCCGTAATAGTCATACATCGATACATATACATAATAGCTCATAAGAATCTTTACTATTATAATCTCTGTCATCATCGCCATCGTTATCGTTATCGCTATTACCATTATTATCGTCATCCATATCATTAATACTATTATCGTCATTCATCACATCTATCTTTATAGACTTACTCGTCATACGAGGAATTTGGTACAATCGTAGCGTATCAAGCATCGTAAGGTTACTAGTTCGGAAGATCAAATCATTAGAAGAAATTATAGTCTTATAGAAGATTTAGATGTTTGGCCAAAGAACCATGCCTTATGAAAGAAGGGTTAGCCTTACATACCTTTCTGTTCGACTACTCTACACTTGCACGTTCTCCTCCAACGCTCGCGTTTCTACCTTCATTAAAGTCATACTATCATTAGAAATCGATAGCTAGCATACATGACTGAAACTAAAGAAAATCGGACAGCATCTCCTTTATTTATACGACATTCCTCCATAGCGCATATCGACTCTCAAACGTCATTAATGCGTTCACAATATCGCAACAATAGCCTTTAATCATCTACATTGTCCATATTCTCAATTCACATAATTTCGTTCATTCATATAAAAGGTCGATTCCATGCTCTCAATGTCATTTATAACATGATTATAATCATAATGTATCAAGAATCATAACTCAATCCAAACATCTTCTCAAAGGTGACACTATTTCCACATTCATGACCCATTTCCTATTTCCTCATATAATCCAAGTGTTTCAACTTTCAAGTACCTTAAACAACAAGGAAATGTCATAAAACTTACCTTAGATGGTGTAGGAATGAACCTTGGGTGCAAACACTTCAGTTGAGATAAACCCTAGTTTCACCTTCACTTGGATTTCTTGCTTTAGATGAACTTTAATGGGTTCCTTACACTTGATTCACTTAAGTTGATGTAGTTGATCATTAATATCTCTTGAATTCTTGTGGAATAAATGTAGAGAGATGTTTTATAGAAGGGATGAAATGTGGAAATGAAATATTGAACTTGGTCCCCTTATTTAATGACTTAAAATCTGATTTGGAATGAACAATAACAGTGGTCGTAAACTCAGTTTACGGTCCGTATTCTAGTTTACGGGCCGTATTCTGTGGATGTATTTAATCATAACAGAACCAGAAAGTCAGGCTGAGGAAATGGTGGTTTACGAACTCACTTTACGGTTCGTATTCCAGTTTACGGTCCTTATTTCAAGTCGTCTTTAACCATTCGAGCATTGGACAGAAAGTTGAAGTTTTGAAAGTTGAAATACGACATGGCAGTTTACGAGCCGTATACTACTTTACGGTCAGTATTTCATCGACGAGGCCAAAGTGCAAATCTGCAACTTTTCACATTTTCAGGACCCGTAAGTAGTCGTTGGGCTCATAACCTACCTCTTATTCCCATTGCCTTTGAAATCTTACATAGGCTCGTCAAACGTCATTCCCTTCTTATTAAAACATCACATACTCGTATTCTTCGTTAGACTATTCACTGTACGTTCACGTGAAAATTTCCGAGGTGAAACAACGAGCCTCTACTAGAGTACTAGACATATGGACAGGACAGGACCCCGTCATGCCCAAAACATATATGTACACAAAATAATAAATCAATGGCACCTCCGGAACAATGGAGTGCCCTCAAAGTCTGCTAGTAGCTCCTATGAATCTGGGTCGCCTCCCTGTCTACCTGTGGGCATGAACACAACGTCCAAAGAAAACGGCCGTCAGTACGAGCAATGTACTGAGTACGTAAGGCGTCGATAATAACATGATAAGAGCATGAGGGATAGCATAAGATAAAAGAACCGTTGATTTCTCATAATACTTTTTAAACATTTGTCATACGTACTTACCCCTTTATTCTCCTAGAGATACACTTGTTACATCCACATGCTTACATATGCAATAATTTACAATGCAGTACAGCCACGTACCCGGCCATATAGGCTCGGTATCACCCGTACTCGGTCCTCCCGGGACTCGATGGTATCCGTACTCGGCCCTCCTGGGACTCGATGCTATCCGTACTCGGCCCTTCCGGGACTCGATGCTATCCGTACTCAGCCCTTCCGTGACTTGATGGTATCTGTAACTGAGCAGTGGGAGTGCTATGCATACATACATACATATACATAAAAATACATAAATGAAATCAACATCATCCTTAGCATTACCATACATCTATCATTAAAGCATAATTAGAACATTGAAGGAAACTATGGCGATGTCGGGGTGACATGAGATAGTGGATCCCCGATTACATTATGGAGTGATCATAATCATCATATCTCACCTTGAAGGGAATAACACTTTTAAATGAGTGTACACAAGAAAAATCATCAATGGAACCATACTTAGAATCATTAACTTCATGGGCATCATATCTCACTTTAGGATTCTTTAGACTTAAACTCATCATCATCATCCATTATCATACTCGTGTCTTATCCCTTTTCTTTATCTTATACATATGTAGCTCCTTATAGTCATAGACTCATAATTTCTGTTATGTAGGAAGATCATGGAAAAATGGGAAGATTCATGCCATAGGAGTCATGCCATAGAAGGAAAGGATTAGCCTTACATACCTCTTGCGTTTAGCTATTCTATCGTTTGATCGTTCTTCTTTGTTGCTCGCGTTTCTACCTTCAAGAAAGTTCGTATTAACATTAGCTAATCAATTATAAGAACATTCTTACTAAAGCTAGAGAAAACTGGGCAGCATTTCCTTTGTTTATACAACTTTTCCCATATACCATATCAACTCCCAACCATCCATAACAATATTCACAATATTATACGCAACAATCATCATTCATCTATATTATCCACATCTTTGTGACCCATTTTCTATTTCCTTCCATCATCTAAGTCTTTCAACCTCTCATTACCCTAAACAACATGGAAATATCGTAAAATTTACCTTAGATAGTGTAGGAATAAGCCTTGAGTGTAAATACTTCTCTTGCACCAAAACCCTAGTCCACTTCCATTGGAATTCCTCGGCTTGGATGAACTTTAATGTGTCTCATACACTTGACTCTCTTTGTTTGATGAAGTTGATCTTGAATCTCTCTTGATTTCTTATGGAAGAAGTGTGTGGAACCCTCTAGAAGCCTTGAGAGAGATGAAGAAGCGTGGGAAATGAAATTAGTGAAATGGGATCACATTTATATAATTGAACTTAACTCAGCCCGTCGGGACTCCCACAGACACTTATACGGTTCGTATAACATTGAACGGCCTGTATAAGTGGTCGTGGGTCACCACCATGCAAACAGTATCTCTGTTGGGTGTTATACGGACCGTATAATGTTATACGAACCGTATAAGTTGGTCGTATAACCCCCATTTCCCTGAAATGATTGTCGTCGTTCGTTTGATCTCCAATCCTTATGGAACCTTCTTGACACTTGTTTAACACCTCGTTAACAATATAAGGGACATTATAACTCTTGTCTAAAACATCATTAAGCCATCATTAATTCGATACTCGTAAATCTTGCCCGACACACAACCTATACCTTGCTTTCCTTAACAATTTCCGTCTCCTACCTCACATGTCTTTGAAATCTCATTTAGAATCATCAAATGTTATTTCTTACTTATCAAAACATCGTATACAGCGTTCCCTTCATTAGTCTATTCAATGTACGTTAAAGGGAAATTTTCGGGGTGTAACATTCGTCCTCGAATGTTAAGCACTCGGGAATTCTATGAAAATTTCGCCAGAGTTTTCCCTGTAATATGGCACTACCATCCTGTCACAATATCCCACAATAACATTGCCTCACAGGGCCACAACACAATAGCAATATAAGTTGCCCACACACGACCCATATGCATAAAAAGAAAACATAAATACCTCATAATCCCGATGTTTCATCGTGGATCTTTTCTGGGGGCTGAAATAAGTGCAGTATTTGGATTTCATACACTCTTCTGCTTCCCAAGTTATTTCCTCTCGGTTTTTATTCCGCCATAAGACTTTACCTGAGGCTACTTCCTTATTTCGAAGTCTCTGTACCTGCATGTCTAATGTGGTAATGGGCACTTTTTCATAGACTAGCTTTTCTATCACTTGAACATCATCTACTGGAACAATCCTCATAGGATCTCCAACACACTTGCGAATCATTAAGACATGGAAAAATGGATGGACTAATTCAAGTTCTCGAGGCAAGTCCAATTCATACGCTTCTTGACCCACCTTGCGGATAATCTTATAGGGTCCAATGTATTGAGGACTTAACTTTCCTTTCTTACCAAATCTCATCACTCCTTTTTATTGGAGACACCTTAAAAAATACCCAGTTATCAACTTGAAATTCTAAGTCTCGCCGGCGGTTGTCCGCATAAGATTTTTGACGACCTTGGGCTGTCAATAATCGATCTCAGATCACCTTGACTTTTTCTACTGCTTGTTGAATTAACTCAGGGCCTATTAGTTGTACTTCTCCTATATCTTGAAATGTATCGGTCTTTAGGCACTGGTAGAGAACCAAGCATTTTGACAAATTTTCATAGGTAGCTTATATGATTCCTTACACTGCCACGCCTATTTCAACTCTAAATCCATCCTCATCCTTGAACAGTACCGTGGAATTGTCTCACATAAGTTTAATCCTTATTTCCTTCTTCATTCCCACTGCTGGCTTCCAGTTTCTCGTCTAAATCTATCTTACTACATTTACTGCGCTATGAGGCCTTAATTTTCCTTGCGTTTAAGTACCTTAAGCTTGAAACTCTCACACAATCCATTAATTTTTTCTTCTAAATGACCATACATATCTTTTCCTTTTGAATGTAGGTATCATTTTGAATGTAGGTTGCTACCATCTAGTATTTACACACTTTTAGATAATTCATTTCCATTTCGAACCTCTCTTATTGTTAGCACCGCACCTTTCCATTGGGAAAGACATTACTAAATTCTAAGTCAAGCACTCCGCCTTTAAGGCTTTCACTGTACAATGCTTCCTAAATTATTATGCGACATTGAAACTTCACATCCATGTAACTTGTTCGCGGTGACTATTTGCACTTTACTTCCCATCTCAATCCATCATTCACTCCCCCCTTTTTTGTCCAAATCTTACCCTCGTCACTTGTAACTCCTTGCTATAAAATCATTCGTGTGAGCCCTTATTATATGGAGACACCAGTTTATTCCTGGCTACCTTGCGCTTGAGCTGAAGCCGCGATACTCGCGCAATGTATCTCCTTGGGATTAATACTACTCTTATGTCATATGCACATCTGTTAACTCTACCCCGTAATTTATTTATTATTGTACGACTGCCATGTTGGATTCTCCGCCCGTCTTACGTTCTGTGGCCCATATCCTGTGTCATCTCATCCTTACGCCTTCGGCGGTCACATTGCCTCGGATAGTCGGAGGCTACTTCTTTGATGGTCTCTGTTGGTTATCCGCTTATTACCACCACCATCAACTATAAGGGGATTGCCTTTAGCCCTATGTTTCTTTCATTACTTCTATCAACACCCATAGACCATCTTGTACGCTCGCTATTTCCACTAATATAACTCATATTCACTCTATACTCTCTATACCGTATCGTCCTCAACTTAGCCTCTCTTAACTCACCTTTTCCTCAAAAATCGTTCTTTAAGACTTTCACTACATAACTCACCGAGGACGCGACTCCATTTGTTGTTGTCTTGACATATATATAAAGTCAGTTCATTGATCATTCACAATCAGACCTTGTTTCTTCTTTTGTCTTAATTCTCATCCTTTTTCTCAAATGATTTCATTCATAGGACAATAGTCCTAAACACTGAGTATCATTGACTCCCCTTTGATAAAGCTGCAACTTAAGATTCAACGTTGCTCTTTGCATAATCTCCTCTGATCAATTCACACTGCCATAGAAGTACTATCCTCCACTACCTCAACATATTAATGGAAAGGTAATACATGGCCCTTTTAGAATTCTCCGAAAAGATGTTGTGTAAAGTCGCCCTCCGCATATAAGATATCTTACTCGATAGTTGGTTCCATACCTCGGGTCATAATTTAATTAGCCACACCGCTCTCACGGCTTGATTAAAAATTTCAATCGCTTCACGACACCTACTAACATTTCCTCGTAGTATTAAGGGATCCGTAGGTTTTGATTCTCTTCCATCCTCCGCTTATCGAGTTACTGCTCTAGTGGGCTTCCCTCCTATTGCCTCACTCCTACCCTTCCTTCCTTGTTTCTAACACTTCTACCACGTACATCATATATGCTGGGCATTCATCACTTGTCATCCTTTTGTTTTGCCGATCACTTTTATCTTATTTTCACTTTTCCTCATATCTATAATAGCAATCCCTACCATAATATCATCCGAACAAATTCCTGGAGGTATAACTTAAACTATAACATAGAACACAACCGCGATCACAAGGTCAACCAGTTACTAGGCAAAGCATTTTTGTGAACACATCTCTTCTAGTCTCTTTTCTAAAAGTATCGCCAAGGTCATTAAAGTTAGCTTATAGTGACATGAAAGTCTCTCCCACTCTATTCCTTAGGCGAAGCATAGCTTAATAATCTGATTCGGTGCATCGTGCATCGACTTACACACACACATCAAGTTTATCTCATAACTTAATGCTTCCCAAAGGCGAAAGGAACTAGCCAAACTTTCTAACTTACAACTTCTTCTGGAGTGCTTATCCCTTTAATTCTCCTTAGTATATAAAAATTCTTTCTACCTCAAGCACACCATTCTCCCTTCCCATGTTCTTTATTCCATCCTAACCTATTCATCCTTTCCTTAGTATAATACATACTTGCTATGTTTATCCCACATTTGGTCACTAGCTCCGTCCTTCATCACTCGTTGCTGGCCTTCTTTTCTTTTCACAGCAATTCTGTCTACAGTTCCCATAATTTCCTAGATATTCTTGGGAGAATTTCGGCAGAGTTTCTCTTGTAAACATAACAATCCCAAACCTGTACATAGCCCAGAAAAAACGTCTGATGCCTCAATAGGACATATATCGGGACACACATAATATGCAACACAAGATCACTTACCTTTAAAGGATATAAATAATAGAGCTTGTCTCATAAGTTGTGCCTGTACACTCGGTCTAGAATTCCAATATATATACATACACATATTATTTATGTTCACTCATTGTCAATCAACTTACTCTTAAATCACGATTCTGGCTATCACTAGGTCACTAACAAATATAGTCATCTCAAATTATTGGATTGGCTCAGATTTTTCACCTCAACACAATCATCACATCGGGAGTAACATATGACAGTGTAGGACCCGAATCAATCGACGCATACATATCATAAGAGATTACTGACAATGTACCTGGGAGAATATCAGAGGGATACTCAAGATCCTGTCGCCCAGCTAATGCATAGGTATGGCGCTGGGATCCACTCGGACTAGGCACTTCTCCTTGATCTCTATCACAACCTGCTACTATCTGCGGCCTCCGCCTAGGAGGGCGTACTGATGATGAAGAGCCAGCTACCACTCTCGTAGATCGAACCTTATCTTTACCATGTAGCGATTGACAATCGCGCCTAAAATGGCCTGGCCGAGCACAGACATAACAAACATCCGAACCCAAGCGGCACAGTCCAGAATGTAACTTTCTGCATTGACTACATCGTGTTACGAGTAATCTCATCTAGCTTGAATCACCCCTAATCCGAGAACTGGGAACTCTGAGACTCTGGGGTGGCTTAGAATAAGTAGATCCCTCAAACCTGGGTCTAAGGAACTGTGGAGGAGCGCTAGTTGTTGAACGAACTGAGTGTCCGGAGAATTGTTGTCTCGGAGCGCCCCTAAACTCATGATCAAACCCCGGAGAATTAACTCTCTTTCTCCGACCCCTGTTACCGTGGCCCACATCCTGCCGCTGAGCTTGAGTGGCTACTAACTGAGTCAGTAAAAGAATGGCCTGTCTCATTTCTTGGCTCGAGGCATCTGGAGGAGGGACTGGGGGTGCGGGAGCTAAAGTTGAGGCTCCCCTTTGATAAAGTGGGCGAGGTACGGGAAAACCGAGATAGGGCCTAATTTTGGGGTTCACTCTCTTCCATATCCGTAGATGGCCCCCGTTCAATCCCTTCTGCAATCACTGCCTTGCCCTTCTGGGCTGCAGTAGCATTTCCTTTCATCAACTTTGCTGAAATCATAAAAGCACCATTAGGGAGGGGAAAATCTTATAACATGGCTCTATAGCACGATCTAGTAAGAAGAAAGATGGTCATGTTTCCTAAATGCCCTGTAGCCTCCTATTTATTAGTGTGGCGCGCAACACACCATAAACAAGACTCTACTAGTCACGGCTCGTAGACACTTCCTAGGACCGAACTGCTCTGATACCACTTTTGTCACGACCCGGCTAGGGCCATGACGGGTACCCAGGGCTAACCATAGAGCACCACTCGTTCTATTACTCATTCTACATACAGTCGTATTTCTTATGCTCATAATCGTAGGAAAACCATTTTCATTTGAAACATAATTACCTTTATATACATAAGCCCTTCGGCTATCAAAATAATGTACATACAATAAGGACATCGTGAAACCATACTACACACACATACGTATCTACGAGCCTCTACCGGAGTACTAGACATATGGACGGGACAGGACCCCGTCGTGACCAAAACATATATGTACAAAAAATAATAAATCAATGGCACCTCCGGAACAATGGAATGCCCTAAAAGTCTGCTAGTAGCTCCTATGAATCTGGGTCGCCTCCCTGTCTACCTGTGGGTATGAACACAACGTCCAAAGAAAATGGACGTCAGCACGAGCAATGTACTGAGTATGTAAGGCGTGGATAATAACATGATAAGAGCATGACGGATAGCATAAGATAAAAGAATCGTTCATTTCTCATAATACTTTTTAAACATTTGTCATACGTACTTACCCCTTTATTCTCCTAGAGATACACTTGTTACATCCACATGCTTACATATGCAATAATTTACAATGTAGTACATCCACGTACCCGGCCATATAGGCTCGGTATCACCCGTACTTGGCCCTCCCGGGACTCGATGGTATCCGTACTCGGCCCTCCTGGGACTCGATGCTATATGTACTCGGCCCTTCCGGGACTCGATGCTATCCGTACTCAGCCCTTCCAAGACTTGATAGTATCCGTAACTGAGCAGTGGGAGTGCTATGCATACATACATACATATACATAAAAATACATAAATGAAATCAACATCATCCTTAGCATTACCATACATCTATCATTAAAGCATAATTAGAACATTGAAGGCAACTATGGCGATGTCGGGGTGACATGAGGTAGTGGATCCCCGGTTACATTATGGAGTGATCATAATCATCATATCTCACCTTGAAGGGAATAACGTTTTAAGATGAGTGTACACAAGAAAAAGCATCAATGGAACCATACTTAGAATAGTTAACTTCATGGGCATCATATCTCACTTTAGGATTCTTTAGACTTAAACTCATCATCATCATCCATTATCATACTCGTGTCTTATCCCTTTTCTTTATCTTATGCATATGTAACTCCTTATAGTCATAGACTCATAATTTCCATTATGTAGGAAGATCATGGAAAAATAGGAAGATTCATGCCATAGGAGTCATGCCATAGAAGGAAAGGATTAGCCTTACATACCTCTTTCGTTTAGCTATTCTATCATTTGATCGTTCTTCTTCGTTGCTCTCGTTTCTACCTTCAAGAAAGTTCGTATTAACATTAGATAATCGATTATAAGAACATGCTTACTAAAGCTAGAGAAAACTGGGCAGCATTTTCTTTGTTTATACAACGTTTCCCATATACCATATCAACTCCCAACCATCCATAACAACATTCACAATATTATACGCAACAATCATCATTCATTTACATTATCCACATCTTTGTGACCCATTTTATATCTTGTTCCATCATCTAAGTCTTTCAACCTCTCATTACCCTAAACAACATGGAAAGATCGTAAAACTTACCTTAGATAGTGTAGGAATAAGCCTTGAGTGGAAATACTTCTCTTGCACCAAAACCCTAGTTCACTTCCATTGGAATTCCTCGGCTTGGATGAACTTTAATGTGTCTCATACACTTGACTCTCTTTGTTTGATGAAGTTGATCTTAAATCTCTCTTGAGTTCTTATGGAAGAAGTGTGTGGAACCCTATAGAAGCCTTGAGAGAGATGAAGAAGCGTGGGAAATGAAATTAGTGAAATGGGATCGCATTTATATAATTGAACTTAACTCAGCCCGTCGGGACTCCCACAGACACTTATACGGTCCGTACAAAATTGAACGGCCTGTATAAGTGGTCGTGATTCACCACCATGCAAACATCATCTCTGCTGGGTGATATACGGACCCTTATACGGACCGTATAATGTTATACGAACCGTATAAGTTGGTCGTATAACCCCATTTCCGTGAAATGATCTCCGTCGTTCGTTTGATCTCCAATCCTTATGGAACCTTCTTGACACTTGTTTAACACCTCGTTAACAATCTAAGGGACATTATAACTCTTCTCTAAAACATCATTAAGCCATTATTAATTCGATACTTGTAAATCTTGCCCGACACACAACCTATACCTTGCTTTCCTTAACAACTTTCGTCTCCTACCTCACATGTCTTTGAAATCTCATTTAGAATCATCTAATGTTATTTATTACTTATTAAAACATCGTATACGTCGTGCCCTTCGTTAGTCTATTCACTGTACGTTAACGGAAAATTTTCGGGGTGTAACACCCCCACAGTCCCATCATCGAATTCAGTGTCTTTCACCTGAATAACATAACAAAAAACAAAAGTAAGAGAAAAATAAAGACTAAATGTAGAGTTTTACACTAATCAATAAATTTCTAAACCGTATTCCCCGACAACGACGCCAAAATTTGATACGCCCAAATACACCTGCTAAAAGGTGCAAAGCGATCGTTGTATCAAACACAGAACCCAACTAGGTTGGGGTCGAATACCATAGGGAATACGACAAGAAAGTACTAATTAATTTGTAAACCTCAACGTTTAGTCTAGATTTCCAAAAGGAGGGAATAATATTGGTTGATTTTAAACTATTGTAATATGAAATTAACGAGTAAATGGTTCGGTTGTTTAACTATTAAAGAGAGTACTAGAGTTGTGGTACCTTAGGGTAGTTATGCGAATGGGTTCTTATTTGGCTTAATTAGGCAACTATCATGCATTAGTCAATGGGCTAAGAGTTTATCACTAGTTTTCCAACCTAGCAATAAATTTCATCATAAGCTCTCCCAAGCCTTATGATGTGAGATACAACTTACCCAATTTCAAACCCAAGTTAACTATTCTATTCCTAGCTCTAGCTATTAGATGGGGGTTTAAAGCCCCTAATCCTTGCTAATAGCCTTTTTCCTATTCTTTATCGCCTTTTCCAAGAAAGAAAATAATTTAGGCACTATTAATGTTGGCCACCATTAATTAACTTAACAAAATGAAAATCTATTAGAAAGCAATCATGGTTACCCATTAAACTAACATTATCAAACCCAAACACATAACACACCCATTAGCCTCAAGAGTATTTAGCTACTCATATTATGTTACACCTTGGAATTTCATGTCGCTCGCATTGTGAACATGCCAATGTAAACCTAAAGTGGGAATGAAGCCCTTATAAGGTGAAGAAGGATGTTTTATGGTTCTAATTAAGATTCCAAAGGCATTTGAAGCTAAAGAAGTAAGTTCGTCGGAGAAAGTTAAGATTGAGCCATGTTTTGGGAAATTTCGCATCATTTGATCTACACATTGCTTAGCATCACCTTTAGGAAGAGATATGAGGTCTCTAAGATGGTTAATGAGGTATTATATAAGTGTCAATAAGGTTCCATAAGGATTGGAGGTTGAATGAATTGACGCGAGAAAGTTTCGGGAAAATTTGGGTTATACGATCACTTATACAGACCGTATAAGTTATACGGCCCGTATAATGGTCCGTATAACCATTCCAGAGAAGGTTAATTCCATGATGGGATTATACAGTCCATTTATACAGACCGTATAATGGTTCGTATAATCGGGTCGGGCTAGTTTTCATATTTATTTTATATATGGACGACCCTTGTTCATTTATTTCATTTCCAACATTTCCCAAAGTCCTAAAAGCTCTAGAACCTTCTCTCAAGCATATCCACACAACCCAAGAGAGATCATAGATCAAATAGCAAGAATCGAAGGATCCAATTGTTAGAAGGCTCACTAGGGTTTGTAGAACTCAAGATTTTCTTTGGTGTTGAAGTTGGGGTTTCACTCAAGTGAATGGTTTGATTCAAAGTTTTCTCTTGTGTGATTAAGGTTAGTTTTATACTTTTTTCCATGTTATTAAGAATGTCTAGTTGTTGAATAACTTGATTGAGGGGAAGAAAGCAAAAGAGGAAGTTCAAATGTGGATTTAATGATATTTTTGAGTAGTAAATTAACTTGAGTCATGATTCGTAGTATGCTATGAGTATAATCTTGTTGAGGGGGTTAATAATGATGTTGATGAAGTATTGTATGTAAGTGAATATGGTGTTGTGTTGTAGCTATTGTTATGAATGACCTTAAAAAAGGAGTCTTGAGGATTGGACAATGCTTAACTTGAAAGAAGCCTCCTGATTATGATATTATAGATGTTGCTATTAATGTTTAGGGAGTTGTTTATTATATGGAGAAAGTCAATGAAACAAAAGAAATGCTGCCCAAATTCCATTAGCCATTAGTTGCTTTAGTTTAAACTTAATCATGCTTTCAATGACCTAACCTTAGTACGAATCCTCTTGAATGTAGAGTCGCGAGATTGGAAGGAGAACGTTTAGTCGTTAAGAAGACAAAAGGTATGTTAAGGCTATTCCTTCTTAATTTTGGCATGATCCTATGTTATGAGCCAACAAGCGATTAACTGAGCTTCCATATTACTCTACTCTTAGAAGCATCAGGATTATTTCAGTCTTTGATGTCCCTATACCCCTTATGATTGTTCCTTCTGTTCATGGGTCTTGAGATTACTTATATCGATGATGTTAGCTCAAAAGCTGTCCATCAGAGGTAGTATAACCTTATGCCACTCCGAGAGTTCTATGTATACATTTAAGTTATGCATTGCATTCATATACATATGCATATTGACCCATGACCAGAAGGCGTTATATACGCGTATATTATATGTACACGGGGTATGGGAAAATAGGTAGGCGTTATATACGCATTACCACCTGATCAGCTGGTGCACCTTGATGATGATATATGGATCGGGCCGTACGTTCCTCGGAATTATTATTATATGATGTATGGATCAGGCCGTACGTTCCTCGGCATTATTATATGATATATGGATCGGATCATACATTCTTCGGCACTATTATATGAGATATGGATCGGGCTGAACGTTCCTCAGCACTATGACCTATATTGATATACATGAGCATGATTATCTTTGAGAGCATGCAGATTATGCGCCCACAGAGGCATTGTCAGTTATACAGATACTCGTTCATGCAAATCTATACAGACAGTCAGTTTATCTTTGAGCTCCAGATTCTGTTCATGATTCTTATGCTTATACTTATGTTACTCTTATGCCTTACATACTCAGTAAATTGTCCGTACTGACTCCCCTATTACTTGGGGGACTGCGTTCATGCCCGCAGGTACAGGTAGACAGACAGGCGATCCCACTCAGTAGGACCTTTATTCAACAGTAATTGGTGCGCTCTATTGGATCCAAAGCTGCAGTCTATTTTGGTATCCCATTCTTTTGGTGATGTATATGCATATGGGGATGACGGGGCCCTGTCCCGTCTTTTCTACAGTTTTCTATTCCACTAGAGGTCTGTAGATAGGTGTATGTATATGTCAGAAGATTTAGCCTTGTCGTCTCCTATTCTTTTGTGTACAGTATATGTAACAACCTAGTTGGCTTGCACTTTTGCGGTTGATATGTAGACCTGATAGCTGAGTCGGTTTCTCTGTTTTTGCCTTGCAAGTTGTTGAATGTCTCGACTTGAAAAGTTTCTTGTACCGATGAAGTGTCAACAATTCTTCCTGTTCGAACGCCCGCTTCTACTTGCTTTCCAACTTGAATTAGATCAGAAAAGTCACGTAACCGCGCACATAACAACTTTTCATAATATATGCCCTTTTGCATTTGGATGAAAGTTGAAATCAACTCATTCTCGGGCAATGAAGGGCGTATTTTTGAAGCTTCCAATCTCCATCGGATGGCGTATTCCTGAAAAGACTCATGTGGCATTCTTTCTATCTCAAGCATATCATAAAGATTTGGACTAACCCCGATGTTAAATTTGAAATGTTCTACGAAGTCGCGGGCCATGTCCTCCCATGTGTTCCATTTGCGAAAATCTTGTTCTGTGTACCAATCTAATGCTAACCCTGATAGGCTCTGAATGAACAATTTCATTCGTATGGCTTCATCTTGTCCAATTCCCATTAATCTGCTACAATAGTCCTTCAAGTGCGTAACAGGATTTCCTCTCCCATTGAAGGTGCTGAATTTTGGCACTTTGAATCCTGGCAGCAACTCAACATTTGGAAACATGCACAAGCTTTCATATCTTAAACTTTGGACATTTCTTGCCCGCATCTCTTCTTCGACAATTCTCCTTAAATTGTGAAGCTCTCTATCCGAGCAATCCCAATTGATTGCATTCGTTTCATTTCTCGATCTCTTGTATGGGCATACCGCTAGATGATTTTGCTGGTTTTCTGTGGAGGGTGCTGCAAGTGCAGGCTTTTGGATATTAGGCATCAACGTGACTTGTAAAGCTTCTGGTTTAATGGAGTATCTTGGCGGTGTATATGTAGGAGCTGGTCGAGGAGAAATAGTGAAGGAAATGTTTTGGGTTGAGCTGGAAGCTGAACTTGTGTTAGGAAGAAGGCTGAAGGTACTTCCCAAATTGACCAACACGCTTCTTTGTACCACATTCTTCTCGCTATCCTCATTTTGCGCTTTCACCAATCCCACACCGATGTTGAATGATTCAAATCTTTTTGCCATTGTATCTTGTCCTTAACGCAGATTCGCAGCCAACCCAATGTTCAATGCTAGACAACCTTTTAAAGAGAAAAGTAAAACTTCACAAACAAAATAAAATGTTAGTGCATGAAGTAAATGCCCAAAATAATATATATATATATATATATATATATATATATATATATATATATATATATATATATATATATATATATATATATATATATATATATAATATTTATATATTTATATAAATATCCTTTTTAAAGTTCGTGATCTAATTAAGCAGGCTCTAGATTAGAGATGACTTGAGTCATATAAAGGAAATGAATGGACGAAAATGAATCATCAGCTATTTGGCTCTGACGGTTGCGAATGAATCGGAAGAAAAGAAACCTACATTGGAGTGGAACATGCCATTTGAAGAAAGGTTGACTCATATCGAACGCCAAAGCTTGGTTCTGAGTTAATTCTTACCAATTTCGGCATACATATTTTTTTTAATTTGTCCCAGTTTTAGGACGTTTTGAAAAGATGTCTTGGGTTGCATTCCAAAATTGTTCCAGTTTCATGCTCCTTCGTTTGGGGAATATTAAAATTTGTAATAAATAAGACCGGGCCTTATATAGGCTGCCTACGTATCCTGTATATCCGACAGGAAATCAGGTCAAACGTAGTTCGGGATACATGCAAATATTCTACCCTAATATGACCGAGTCCCTATGTGGGCTGCCTACGTATCCACCGAGGAATCAGGTCAAGCGTAGTTCGCCTGGTGTGTAAAAACTTTTTTTTTTTTAATAATAATGCAAGAGATTAGCTTAGAGAAGATCATGATTGATCGGGCGCAAGACAGTTGAATTTAATGTACCCGAGAGTTACGAAGCACTGGCGGGTTGCAAAATGTCAAGGACAGGAGACCTATGAGATTGTCTTTCGACTTGCATGCCAAAAATTGAAATTAATGGGTGCGCGAAGATAGATTTCAGCGACCCAGAATGACGCGATTGACTCAGCGAAGGCTCCGCAGAAGCAAGGTACTTGAACAGTCATTCTTGAACAACTTGATGGCAAAAATCGAACAAATATCGAGAAGTGACATTTGATAGATTGGACCAATAAATTTGGACATCTAAAAATAATTAATGAACACTATGCAATTGTGCGGCAAAGCAAAATATGAATTTTACTTTTCTTCTGAAACAAAGATGATGTTAGCAAATATCAAGTAATAACTTTTCACAAATAAATTCAAATAAGAGCCTTCAAATAAATTTAAGTAATGAGCTTGGCATCGGGTGATAAATAAGTTCAAAAGCAAGCATATTGCAAATTAATTCAAATAAACCACTTAGCAAGCAAGCACGCAACTATTAACACAAGTATATAAAATAACAGCCTTGCGTGTTAATACGTAGGGGACCTCCTTATGCCCGAGGTAGGCCTAGCGTGTATTTAAAAGATGAAGGTGCCATTATATGTCATCCCATTTGCTCTTTAATTAATTACACGAGTCTATTCCCAAAATGAAGTACATAAATATTTTTAAGCTTTATTACATGCCAAATAAGAAAGGAAAAAATATTCCAAAAAAATAAGCTAAGTTCAATTGCGTCCAAGCTTCTCTCAAAACTTGCGATCTTCATGGCTATCTGCATCACAAAAGGTTAGTCAAACCCCACCCTCCTAAAGTTTAATTAATTAGAGCAATGGTCGATATTTGGCCCAATCAACTTCAAATAATGCACACATAACATGATAAGCGCCGCTTGGGGTCATGAACCCACTTGAACATTTTGGTAATGTTTACTAATGGACTTAATACACCTTGGGTATTAAGCCTCCTAGGCTCGTGCATGTCCTTAAAGAGGGTTTCGATTAAGCTCTATCTTAGGCTGACTAGGAGTTGTTTTCCTATGACGCAAGGCTCCCCCAAGCGGACAACTTGGGAGTGGAAAGTCCGTGGCCGTCGACTGCACCGCCGATCGACTAAATCCACTAGACCAATCCAACTAATGGGGTAATTTAGTAGTGCACGGGCGCGAACCGCGAAGCCGCTTTAAGTGTGTGAATATGTGTGAGTTTTCCAGGAATGGAAGAAATATGAACGGAATGCCAGTTAAAGAAAGCAGTAACATATTATCACATAGAAAATTTCACATAATAAAACAATCACTTAAAAGAACATAAGAGAAACAAATAAAGCAACAATAAAGACAAAAATAAAGAAAAACAACCAAACATCCAACAAATTAATTATTAACCTAAGTTGTTATGGTTAAGAACCTAAAGTCCCCAGCGGAGTCACCAAGCTGTTATACCCCATTTTAACCCGGGTTAGAGCGGAGTACAACATATTGGAGATTCCTAAATTGCTTTGTTTTATTTTAAGGAGTCGCCACCTAATTGATTTTACGGTGAATTAGGACACCTAGATATTAACTAAGGTAAAGCTAAAGTTAAACCTCTGTTAATGGTCTGCTTAACCAGTGTGATTCTAGATAAGGGTTCTATATTATCCTAAAGGGAAGGGGTTAGGCATCCTTTAGAATCCGTTAACTTACGGTTATCCGACCAAACTTAGGTTAGTTAATTAATACTAAATAAGATGCTTGAAATTTTAAGAAAAAGGGCTAAGTAATGTTGCTAAGGTTTTTAAGAAAAATATAAGAATATTGCTTAAGATAGGATTTAGGGAAAATATAATAATTTGCATAAAAGAAGATTTTAAATGCCATTTAAAATAAAACTTATAAAAATTGCTAAGACTTTAAAAAAATGCTATTTAGAATGAGATTTGTAGAAAATATAATAATTTGCATAAAAGAAAACTTCAAATGCCGTTTACAATAAACTTATAAATGTTGCAAAGACTTTAGATAATAATGCTATTTAAAATAAAATTTGCATAAAATATATAAGTAGAATAAAACGCGGGTTTGTGCAGTGTTTTAATAAATACTTGAAACAACTCAAATGGTGAGATATTAATTAATTTTGCGATTTAAGAGCAAAAATATGTATATATATAAAAAAAAACTTATGTGAGCTTTCTTTATCCTTTTATTAACTATGCTTAAAAATATGCGTAATTGACTCAAAACTTAAAAAGTTATTTATAAAATATATTCGAGCTTATATTTGCATATTAGTGAAATTCCTAAGATAAAAATGATTCCGGTAACCCAAAATATGTAGCCGTGCTATTTCGCAAATCGATTATTCCAATAAAAATAAATATTATATATGCTATAAATAGTTCAACATAAAAAAGAAACGTATGGAACTAATGGTGAGTTTCTCTCTTAAATTAACTACCCATTATACTAATAACTAAACCTACTAATCTTGCTAAGGTTCACTTTATCTAAGGAAACAAACAAACAAAATAAGTATTAATTGCGCAATACAAAATTAAGGCATAAAAATAAAATACAAAATTAAGGCATAAAAATAAAATAGAGGAGCAAATGATGTTAAATGGGCTCAGCCCATTTTGGGACGGCTGTGATTTTGTTGCTGTTGGGCCTCGGCCCAGTAAAAATTTTGTACACTGCTGCGGATGGGCTGGACACGGAGAAGAGTTTGTTGGGCTTTTAGCCCAACACCGAATGCGGAAGAAGACGAGTCCCTCGGACTCGTATGCGATGGTCATGCATAAAATGAAAGGAAAATGATTAGTATACGAGCAATGGATAGTGCCAAACCTATGAGATATAAACTCAAAACAAATCAGCAAATTGTGTATATTCTGTGTATATTTTACGTATATGCATATATTCACAATTCAGCCACCACACACTTATGACACATAAACAGGGCAACGCTCAAGCATAGGCAGGATCAAACCATATAATATTTATTGTTCTTAGACGTGCATAGTTTTGACATTATATTAGAAAGAAGTAAATAGCTTTGATATGAGAACGAAACTAAATCGAAATCTGCTAAGTTAAACTCGAAAAGAAAAAAAAAAGTGTTCAGTCCGGTTGCATTGTTAGCGGCAGTGAGCAAACAAAATCTTGACCTATTATCATCTTTGGTAAATCATTTTGTCCGACTAAACCAAAAAATATTACTAAGCCTTCACATAAGAAAATTGATATTTTTTTATAACATTCCTGGTTTATTTTAGCTACAACAAGAAGTTTTAAACATGAAATAAAGCTCTATGCTTTTGTGCCGAATTAGAAATGAATACTCGATCATGCTCTGCAAACAGAAAATAAACATCTCACTTAATTAAACCAAGCAAAGCATGAACCGAGCTAACAAATTAAGATTGGTCCAGGTTCCACACACGAAAAAGAAAAGCTAACACTAAATTTAAACTAAGTAAGCAGCAATGGACAGAACTAAAAAAAAAAACGGAAAGCACTAGCAATGAAGGAAAATTTCCAGGCTAATGATTCATATCTTCTAGGCCTGATCAATGACAATTCATCAAAAACTTAACTAAGTGAAGGCTAACTATATAAAAAAAACCTCCCAATAGATTCAGTTAAATAACAGATTTTGGAGATTTCTTTACAATTTTTTAGCTTAAACTAGCGAAAACACTATCCCGGAAGGATTAAATCTTTAAGGGAAAACCAGGAATGAATTACTTTAATTTATCGAACAAAGAAGCAACCTGGTCAAAACATTCCTGGTAAGATAGATCAGTAAAGACGAGATAAAAGCAGCCTTGCATTCACCGTACTCTTCATTTGCAATGAAAGAAAGCTAAGAATCTACCCAAACACATTCCAAACCAGATTTAAACTTCTCTTTGAAACTCTTTATTTTATTTACTCTTTTTTTTAAAGAAAAAGTCTCTGGCGGGTAAGTACGCTACTCATCAGTTATCCCCAAATTAATTACTAGCCATTATACACGTCTTGATTTCTAAAGGGGAAAAGAACTTAAAAGTCTCTTACGCTTTCTCTACTTGGATAGAGATCCCCATATTCCAACACATACAATCATTCTCATAATTCTTTAGACAAAATATCAATACTTAACCTTCTAGACAAGTTTACCCACCTAAACAAACATTCAGCCAAAGATGACACATTCAAACATATATGAGATTACCAGAGAGGACATGGAGTATTAGCAACTATCAAGTTTAAAACCTATCTTGGCACAGACCACTTCATGAGAACACATACGGGATTCTGGTGGGCTTTTAACACATTCAAGTACTTCATTTGTTTGCAGGTTATTCGTACAGAGGTACACCCACTAAGTCTAGCATGTTTCAGGCTTCGAATCATGATTAAACCCTTTCAAGTAGACTGGACTTTAAGCTTAAACAAGATTCATGGCAAGACTACACTACCACAATGGGATTTGGGCAAAGCATGTAGACTTCTTAATCACATACTTTCCAAAAAAATTTGAACATTTACCATAAACGTAACATACTTGAATGCAATGTGCTTAAGCTATTCATCAAACCATGGACATTAAAGGACAAAGATGATCAGAGACTTCAACAGGTTTCACAGGTTACCCAGTGAGTTCATAGGTGCCATGCTTTGCATTTGGAAGCCCTCTAAAACTCTCTATATACATTCTAAGACCCAGGATTCATATTATATGATACTACTTCACAGCATTATGACAAGTCATCCACAACCATTATATCTCAACTCGCGTATGAAGATAAGATTAACAAATACCTAGGAACACGATCTTTTATCCTGTTAGCAAACAAACATCTGATTCCTAACGAAAATACTAAATACGTGACCATGTCTTATCATTTAAGAAGCACCAAAGATCAAAACATGAATAATATTTTAATGCCTTTTACCGTCAACATACCCCATCATATATAGTAGGGAAAAAAATTATTCATCATATATAGCTTAACTTATACACTGCCAACAAAAAAAATTCTAACAACATGATTTCTAAGCAAATGGAAATCTAACACATAATTCTATCACTCCAGCTAGTTCATCATGTTTCGACGGTGAAGAAAACGTAAGGAAAGATTTAATTTTTTTGATAAACTGACCTTTTGCGGGTGCAGCGAAGTGAGGCGCGCGTCTCCGATTCAAGCTCGAACACTTCAAATCTCCGAGTTTGCGGAGACTCGGATGCGAAACAATAGTAACAGAAGTAATAAAGGCGAAAACAAAATAGACGATTCAATGCTTTGACTACCAAAAATAGTGGGCTAACATTTAGGGAAAACTCCACAGCTACAGATACTCCCGTTCAAGGAATTTTATTTGGCCAAAAAACGATCTAATTCTTGGGGAATTTCTTTCTTTGCGAGGCAATTGTTTTTTGGGGGGTTCTCGAACCTGTTCGTGTTTTTCTCCCTCGTTCCCGTTATCCCCTGTGTTCGTCTACTGTTGCCCCTTTATAGGTTGTTTTTGTTGTTTTTGTGCTGAAAAAGGGAAGGAGGAGCGGGAGAGAGAGAAAAGTGGGGGACAAGAGTGAGTGGGGGGGGCGGAGAAGAAGGAGGGAAAAGGGGGAAGTGGGAGCGGCAGCGAGAGGAGATGAAGGGGAAAAGAGGGAGCGGGAGAAGGGGGTGCGGCGGTGGGAATGACGAAATGAAGGGGAAACCCTAAAAAGGGTTTCCCTTATTTGGCTGAAAAATGAATTGGACCCGGTCCATTTGTGGACCGGGTCAAATTTTAGACTGGGTATTAAAAGGATGGACTAGTAAATTAAACATGGACTGGTCTAAAAATTGAGATAAAAAATATGGTTTAGTCCAAAAAAATATTAGGAGTTAATCGGACTTTGATTTGGGGTCCGGTAAGTCAAAATACGGACCGAGTGCAAGAAATAGTTTGGCTTCTAAATTTGAATAAGAGACACATTTTGATTAACGATGTACTAAGGGTGCCAGAATATCACCTAATACGGAAATATGTAATTATAAAAAGACCCGGGTAAAAATTATATGATGTCGCAAATGACCGTGCAATAATATTTAATAACAAATGCTATCATAAAAATGTGCGAAGTAAATGCGATGCGTATGAGGAAGTTGGTAGAAACGTTGAGAAATGCAAATTTCAATAATACTAAATAATAGCAGCAAATAAATAGCAGTAGTAATACTACTAATGATGATAACAATAATGATAATGGTAATAATGATAATGTTGATGATAATGGTGATAAAAAATAATAATAGATATAATAATAATAGTAGATAACAAACCTTGATAATCAAAACAATGATAATAATTAATAATAATAATAAAGATGACAATAATTAATAATAAAATAATAATAATAAATAATAATTATTGATAGTAACAAAATGTTAATAAATTAATAATAATAACAATAATAGTGATAATAATAAGATAATAATGATAATAATAATAAGACATAATAATGATGATAATAATAATAATAAATAATAGTTATTGATAAAACAATAATAATAATTAATAACAAAAATAACGATGATAATGATGATTAATGATTGATAACAAAATAACGCTGATAATAATGATTAGTAATTAATAATAATAATAATAATAATAATAATAATAATAATAATAATAATGGAAATAACAATAATAATAATAATAATAATAATTAATGACAATCAGTAATAAAATGATAATTTAATAATAATAATAATAATAATAATAATAATAATAATAATAATAATAGTAATGATAATAATAATAATAGTTGTAACAGAATAATAAAACGTCGTTATTGATAAGAGACTAATAACTATAGTAAACATAATATATATTATTATTATTATTTTTTTTTTTTTTTGAAATATTAGAAGCGCAAATATGTATTTCGGAGGAGAGGCGGGACAAAATTGGGTGTCAACACCAGTCACACTCAGCAAATAGGTGCAGGGTAGTCTTTAACAAATTATTGTTACACAATCAGTAAGTATCATCTTCCACAGGAATGTGAATTTCATTTAGTCTGTCCTTTGTCAATAATCTCCTTTGAAGAGCTAACCATAACACAAACAAGTGCTTTGGCTGAGCAGCAGTAGTCTAGACCAGTTTAGCTATTCTCCATCTCTTATGCAAGCCTAGTATCTGAATGTACTCCGGTTAATAGAATACTTTTCAGGAGTAAGATTACCTTCCATGAGTGTACCAATTTAACATACTGTCTTTGGGCCCATTTAATTTCCTCCAATACTAGCTACTGTCAGCTGGAGCCCTATGTGCCCAAATACTTTCATCATCCTTTATGTAGATTCCATGTAACCATTTCACCCATAAAGAATCTTATTTCTCAGGTACTTGCCATAATATTTTCCCAACAGTAGCTACGTTTCAGTTTTTGCAGCCTTTTATATTCAATCCCCCAACCTTTATTGGATAGCAGATCTTGTCCCATGCCACAAGTAATACTTTCCTCTTGTCATTAGTTTTTCCCCTAACAAATTCCCTACAAATCTCATACACCTCCTTAAGAATACTTTGAGGGAGTATGAATACAAACCCCCACCCAAAAAAAATGGAAATGTAAAAGAGCACAACAATAATAATCTGAAGACTACCAGCATAGGATAATTGAGTAGCATATGCAGTCTTAATCCTATTGCTAATCTTTACAACAAGCTGGTGGCAGTCAAACCTGTTCCATTTCTTGGATGAGAAAGGGAGGCCAAGGTACCTGATTGGGAAAGTTCCAATAGCAAAATCAGTTTATTGCAACAACCTTTCTTTTGTAGTATCATCCACCACAACAATAAACAAATTAGACTTATCCATGTTAGCAATAAGTCTAGTGACAGCACTGAAATGCCTCAAAGCTTCCATAACTATTGTTACAGATTCAACATCCCTCTTGTAAAAAATCATCAAGTCAACAACAAATATTAAATGAGTAAGTCTTAGTTGTTTGCACATAGGATGGAACTCAAAATCTGGAAGTTCACTCATGCGTTTGAGAATCTTGATAAGTATTCCATTACTAAGAAAAATAATAGTGGAGACATTAGATCCCTTGCCTCAACCCTTTTTTTCCTGCAAAGTAGTCATGGCTTTCACCATTTACCTTTATAGTGTACATTGGAGAAGTAACACAAATCATCAACAAATGTATGAATATGAAAGGAAAACCATATCCCATAAGAGCCTCTTCCACAAAATCTCAACTCACCATGTCATAGGTCTTTCACAGATCAATTTTCATTAAACACCTAGGAGAGGTCTTTCTATTATAATATCTAAGAATATCACAACAAATTAAACGGTTATGTGCCATAGATCTACTTTGTACAATGGCAGCCTGATAGTATATTTTGCAATACTGTGAAACACTTATTACAACAATTGCAGAAAATACAATTGAAAGCAGACACTAAATCTTGCATTTAAGCTTTAATATTACAAATAGTTTTATCCTATTATGAGTTGAATTATATATCAACCTCTGTACTGATTTAGGATTGAATAGAAAAAAGGGGGAGAGAAACCTACTGAAAACATTTATTGCTGGTCTAGCACATGAAGTTAGTCATTTTCCAATGATTCATCACTATCTACCACTCGAAGGATATATAAACTGAAAAAAGTTTAGTATCTTGTTACGTAACAGCAATGAATAATAGCCAGAATCCATTTAATGCTCAATCAAAGATGAGATAGACCAGACTAAGAAATGTATACAAAAAAAAAACAATCACAAAGATCCACATACAACTTATAGTACATGTGATTGATGCTCTATATAAATTTTTGTACATACACACCAATAATTTTAGGTAGCAATTTTCTTTTCACAAATTGAGAGTTATTGCCTCCCTGCCACTGATTATTAACTGAATTGCAGGAAAATATCCACAAACATAAATAGACATTTTGAACTAAGTTAAAAGGCCACGAAGTGCACTTTATACAGACTGTGATACATGCTATAAACTTTGGAGAAGCTATGTAGTTATCAAGGTAACATTTCTGTTTGATAAGGGATATTAAGGTAACATGAAAGTCTCAAATCATCACTTTCCTATTATTTTTAAATTAGCTAGGACAATACCAGATCTCTTGCAAATTAATTTTCTTGTTCATCTCTTTATTTTGCTCGTCTCTCAATACTCAGAGGCTAATGCAGAATAGATATTATTTTCCAGATTATTTTTATACATGTAAGTACAAGTATTATTCATCTTCTCAACTCTTTGTTCACAAACACTGATCAAACCATCACATGATTTGTTTCAGCAAGTTGTGGGTTGGACACATATAGTTCAATGAAGCAAAGACTCCAACATCAAGCAAATACCTAAAACTCAATAGATACTTTATATGATAAGTGTTTATGGAAGTGCGAATCGAAAAAAAGAGACAAGGACTTGCTTTGCTTAAAGTGTGAAGTGAGAAGCGAAATAAAGAAAAAAACTGAAACAGGGAGAAGAAGAGATCTGGTATTATCTTAAATGGCAACTCACAGGTAAATAACAAAGAATAAGAGAAGAAACTACAGCAAAATCCTAAAATAGTCAATCAATGCCAGTATCATACCAATATTTGGACTGTCAATAGCATGAAGAATGTTGATAAGACCGAGCTTTGACGAATCGAGTAAGAAACCCCAGTTCACTAACACCGACTTCAAACATTGAAATCGGAATTCTAAAATCACAGAATATGAAGAATGTTGAGTTCTTCAAGCATGCAACCGATTAAAACAAACTTTAAGCTCAAATAGTATTACACAACAAGGTTTAGCACAAGCAAAGATCGTATTTCAATTTTCAGCAGATTTATGGCCCAAATAGAGATTCCCAACACTTAACCTTCAAAGAAATTAAAAACCCAGCAGATTTCAAGACATCCAACTTCGATTTTAGCACAAAGAAAATAGTACAAACCAGATTTTAGCAATAATAAGCAAAAAAAGACAGATTTATGCACAAACAAGACATACCCAATATTTTTAACTCCTATTTCAGATTTAACTTCGGAGACAACAAAGACAGAGAAAAAGGAGACGGAGCCCTAACATAGAGAGAAACAAAAACATACCTGTTGCTCGAGATTGTGGATAGGTTTAGAGAGAGAGGGACCTAAAAAACGTGAGAGGGAAAGAGAGAGAAATGAGAAGGGTTTAATTGGGGTTGTTTTAATTTTATTTGGCTAATATTACCGACCTCATGAGGTCGGTATATTTAATTATTTTATTTTTAATTTAAAAGCATACCGACCTCACGAGGTCGGTTTATCAAAAAATATTTTTAATAAACCGACCTCGTGAGGTCGGTATTCTTTTAAATTAAAAATAAAATTATAATATTTACCGTCAATTAAATTTCCGACCTATTGAGGTCGGTACATTATTTTTTTAAATTTTGATACAATATTACCGACTTTATGAGGTCAGTTTATTTTTAAAAAAAATTAAAAAATAAATATTACGATTTTACCGACCTCATGAGGTCGGTTTTTTTCCGACCTCAACTGAGGTCGGTTTTTTGAGGTCGGAAAATCCAGTTTTTTTTAGTAGTGGTCATAACTCAACATGTCTAATTCAATTTGTTTTTTATTTGTTTGTTTGCTTTGATATAATTTGCTTAACCACCCAAAAGATATCCTTTTACGTGTGTGAGAGAGAAAGAGGATGAGAAAGTGTAGAGAGATAAATATATTCAATTAACGGATCAAAAATCTTCTTTTTAATATTTTTGACATAAGTTCTTTTATGTGTTAATTGAGCTATATATCTAGGTAGCGTCCTAAACTTTTTTAAGGGTGAAATTGAGCTGTGCCTCAATTAACTCATCAATGAATCTATTTTTTTAACTTGGAATAGAATAATTAGTATTAAAGGTTATGGTGGAATGGATAGCATCTTATCATGTTGGAAAACTTTATACATTCCACAAGATCGCAAGTAAATCATTAGACATCGATATAAATCTAGAAGAACAGTAAAGACACTTACCTTGATCCATAGTAAGAATCGATTAAAGAAAGTCATGATCTTCTAAGTCTTGTTACTTTATTTATGATACTTCTCTTAATGGCACAAAGATATAAAGAATTTGACAACAGATTTAGGGACCACAACCAATATATAGAATAGTTAGGCACATCTTCGGAAAAGACATAACTCTTCAAAGGTAACCTTTCAGAAGAGGTGTAACTCTTCAGTTATGAATCTATTAATTATAACTGAAGAGTTAACGAGATTTCTACGCATATTATAAGATCCATACCTTATAAAATATATTCAATAGCCCTTAAAAATAACACTTTATTAGATCAGTAAAATGGACTTCTTTAATTGATAGCATATCTATGTACAATTATATCAAATATGTGAGTCCACTAAATAGAGAATTTCTAACATATCATTCTTAATCAAGGGCCTTAGGTTCTAGCTTCGGAAAAAAAACTCTAGTATGAGCGCTTCCTCTTTTAGGCCTCATTTGTTTGCACTTAATGGAGGTCTGAATCTGAATGGTTCAGACCTTAGGCCATTAAGTGTATTTGTTTGCATAGGGATCTAAGCACTTATTTAGTCTGAATAGGTCTTAATTATTAAGGCCTCATTTGTTTTCATTAAGATTAAGACGTCTTAATCTGAATGCACATCTGAATGATTAAGACGTTGTGTCTAGGTCTGAACACTGAATGATTAAGACTGTTTGTTTTTCAATATCTGAATGTGCATAATGTATTTATTTAAACATAATAAATATACAATTCAAATTAAAAAGTAACTAAATAGTAGAAAATAAATAAAAATTTAATAAAATAAAATATTATTTGATTAAAAAAAATGAAACATTTATGTTCACTAGCAATGGTGGAGATGTTTTGTAGCCGTGGTGGGTGGTGAATGGCGGTGAAAGGGTGAGTGGGCAGTGGGTGGTTGGGGTGAGGGGTGAGAGGTAATGGGGGTGGGGTTGGTGCGGAGTGGGGGTGGGGTTGGGGTTGGTGGTGGGAGGTAGGGGTGGGTGGTGTGGGGTAGGGTTTGATGGTGGGGGTGGTGGGGAGTGGGGGTGGGGTTGATGGTGGGAGGTGAGGGTAGTGGGGAATGGGGTGGGTGGTGTGGGGTAGGGGTTGGTGGTGAGGAGTAGGGGTATGTGGTGTGGGATTGGGGTGGTGGTGGGGTGGGGGTGGTGGGGAGGGAGTGGTGGAGAGTGGGGGGGGGGGGTTGGTGTGGAAGGTAGGTGGGTGGTGGGGTGAGGTTGAGGTGGATGGGTGGGGTTGGGGTTGGGGCGGAGAGTGGGTGGGGGTGCGGTTGAAGTGGAGGGTTGGGGTTGGGGTTGGGATTAGAGCTGGTGATAAAAAAGTTTCATACAAAAATATCTCTTAATGATATTAAGACTTGGTTCAAGATCTTAATGATTAAGACCTATTCAGACCTAATAAGTGCTTAGATCTTAATGCAAATAAATGCACTTAATGGCTTAAGGTCTGAACCATTCAGATTCAAACCTCCAATAAGTTCAAACAAATGAGGCCAGATCTTGAACAAAGTCTTAATATCATTAAGATGTATTTTGTATGGATAATTTTTATCACCGGCTCCACCCCTTACTCCCACAACCCTCCACTATCCACCCCGACCACCCACCCCTAACCCCACTCACCACCAACGATCACTCTAGCCTCCTCAACCCCACCTACCCACCGCTATCCCACCCACCCCGCAAACTCACCCCCACCCACTACCCACCCCACTCTATTCACCATCCCCATCCTACCCAAGGACTTGTTGCACCACCACCCCTCCCACCCCACCCCCCCCCCCCACTATGAACATCTCCATCATTACTTGTAAACGTGAATGTTTCATTTTTTTTTATCAAATAATATTTTTATTTTATTAATTTGTATTTATTTTCTAATAGTTAGTTACTTTTTTTTTATTTAAATTGTATATTTATTATGTTTAAATAAATACATTATGCACATTCAAATGCTGAAAAATAAACAGTTTTAATCATTTAGTGTTTAGATCTACAGACAACATCTTAATAATTCAGATTCATACGTCTTAATCTTAACGAAAACAAATGAGGCTTAGTGGCCTTAAGCGGACGAATATGGATTAGCTGAGGGTCTAAAGCAAGTACCCAATATCAAATGAGAAAACAAAAGAGGATTAGTTATACGTATATATGGAGGAAATATGACAGACCTAGCCTCTGCGCAAATGTTGCATTTGTCAGTCCTATATCTTGAATCAAACATGAGAGAATAATGAGCAAGTGATGAATGCATAAAAAGTGTTTGCTTGTGGTCCAATCAATCTTTCAGTAAGAAGGACATGATGGTGACAGTGTACTCCCATCTTCTTTGAATCCAAGAATTTGGACCACAAATCCACACCAATTGGCAGTGTGATGCATGTGCATAGCACACAAAAAACACTCTTAGAGATCAAGTTTTCTGCGAACAGTATATATATATATATATGATCATTCCTAATCGTACCAAAGCAGCCTTTAGAAAGGGCATGCTATATATCTTGCTAAATGACTTGATCAATCAATGATGATCCTATGCATATGTAAATTCACGATCGATCATGCTTTAATTTCTTTAGTCTTTCTTTTCCAGGATCCTATATATTCCTTAATCAAGTGCTACTAATTTATTTGGAAGCTTCCTCTTTTTCTGATAATAACTTTGGCCTTAGGACCACTAAGTGGTTATTCCCTTGCATAGGTATATACATCATGCACAGAGCGATCATGAAGAAGATTGATCATAGTATTTTCAGTAATCCACGTGCCAACTTTAAGTTCCCAGATATGAGATACTTATGATGTTATTCTTTGAATCTTAGACCACATGCCTCACGGCTCCTGCATTCCAATCTCTTCTTGTTTTTTACTTTGTACAATAACTAATAACTTACAAGTTTAACTTTTGTGCACTATTAATTTGAATATTTTATTCTATCAAATTCATCTAAAAGATAACTGTGCTGTAAATAATAAGTGGAATTACTAACTTACAAAGTAAGCCAGACATAATCAATCACCAAGTTAAATTATAATCAATAGTGTAACAAAATTTTGATCTAAAACTTATTAGCAAAACTTAGGTGGCGGTGTTCCTAAATGGAAGATCATAGTTTTGGTTGATTCTCCTTTATAATTCTATCCGGTTTGGATTGACAAGAGAAACATTTAAAAAGAACTAAAACACTGGAAAGTTGTCGTAGCTCACACTTGAGCAAAGACATGAATATATCATTAGATTGCAAGTTTATACATGCACTAACACTAGAAAAATATTTACACAATTAATATAAGCTAGTTATAGATAAAAAAAATTATAATAAATATTGATTAATTAGTAATCTAATAAAAATGGTAACTAATAATTTATCATGCATATGTTAGATCTAATGATAGAATAAGAAAAATATATATTTTCCAAATGCCAATATATATACTTTTTAATTATCAAGCCACACATTTGGCCGCTTGACTAACAATAATTACAGTTGCTAGCTAATATACAAAACTATACATTAATTATGTAAGATATGTATATATTACAATTGATATACAAAAATATATTTTTATTGACTAGTATTTGGTAGGCAGCTATACAATATAAAAATTCCTTAAGTTTTAAACTTTTAAAGCACTAGCTTTCCAACCTTTACATGTTTTTTTTTTTTCAGAATAAAAGCTCGTGCTTTTAATTTTTAATGAAGAAGAAATCACAATGAAATTCTGCACTTAATTGATCTCCCCGACCTTTTTTTGTAATAGATTAATGTTCCATGCTTGATGATGTAAAGAATATTTACACAACAACATGTAACTTTCTTATTAAAAGAAATAACGTGAATTTTTTTATATTTAGCCTGATATAGTAGTAATTTAACAAATAAAAATAACCTTCTACAATTTATTAATTTACACTAATAATGTGAAAATTTTCGAAACTGTCATGAGTAAATATAACTTAAATTCCTCTGAGAACAAGTGTCAGACTATTGCACCAAACACTACTAAAAATAAAGGTTTTCCCCACCGACGTTCAGTAAAGAAATTTGTGCTATAAAATATGATTTTTGCACCTTTTCCTCACAGAACCAACTCACTGGAAAAACGCATGGTGGGAAACAAGTTTCCATTAAAACGCTGGGAAACTTCCTAATCTTTCTGTGTGAAAACACTACAATTTAGGTTTTTTCCACCGACATTCAGTTGGAAATAGCGACTGAATGTTTTTCAGCGGAAATTCAGTTAGAAAATATAGATTTCTTAGAAGACAACCCGTGAACCCGCCATACAACAGAATTTATTAATCTCTTTTAGCATAAATAGCATTTCCACAGCATTTGGGACCAATTACACCTAAGCGAGTGATCAATAAAGTCATATCATCTATGATCTACCTACCAAGTAGCAACATATCAAAATCCAATCAATACTTAGGTACATATTTTATGACATATATATACTCCTGTTTTACAGCACTACAGAAAATAGTAGTTGGATGACATTGATGCCTTCTGGGTTGGGGGTTAACGTCCCATTACACCTAACTCGATTCAATTCCCTTCATTTGAAAAAAATTAATAATTACTTCTTTTATTTCATTTTATGTGATTATATTTGAGTAGATATGGGATATACAAAAGAAATAAAGACTTTTAAACTTTTGATTTTTAAATAATTACTATATTATTTGTGTGTTTATAAAAACTTTTGAAACATGAGATCTTAAACATGTTATTTGGCTATATACACTTGTAATCAATAATAAAATGAGAAGTTGAATTATTTTCAACTTTAGAAGAAAGTATTCTTTTCGAAATAGAGTAATCACATAATCTAAGAAGATGGGAGTAGAAAGGAGGGAAAGTTTTTTTATTTTTTTTATTTTTTGACAACAAAGAACTTTACTGTATTAACACATTCAACCTTAAAGAGTCAAATTAACTTTATGTAGCAAAACTACAAGAAAAAACAGAATTTGTGACGGACGATTCTGTCACAAATTAAATTCTGATTTGTTACGGATTTTGAGCCCGTCACATATTCGTTGATCGCATCATTTACAATTCAACTAAGAAAATAAGAACCTAATTAACTTTATGTAACAAATTAAAGAAACAGAGAACTTGGCTAATAAGTTGTCTGCTAGCTTATACCAAAATCTAGGAATATATACAAAATGTACATCATCAAATTAATTGATAAACTTTCAAATATCTTCGCAAGTAGTTTCTATCTTCCATATGAGACTACACTCCTCTGTATGACTATCATGTCCACCACAATTTTTACATCGGACAAAATTTACCCCTTTGACCATCGATCTGTTTTGAATAGTGTTTCCCAACGCTTTTGTGTTAATAAAGTACAACTAATTCCGTAGAAAATTAGAAATAATTCTAAGTAGATAAAAGTATCTAAAAATGAGTATGATATTCATGCCAGGGATGGAGTTAACAGTTTAGTTTAAGGTTTTCAAATAATTTTTTAATATATTAAGTATATTTTTAAATACAAATTAGGACAAATTTGGGATATTTTAAAAAATATACAACTTTTAAAATATTTACGCCATGCATACGTTCGAGTGTTGCCATTCATACAACTTTTAAAATATTCCTTAATCAAGTGCTACTAATTTATTTGGAGAGAGAAACGTGGGTTGCTATGGAACTTCAGCCGTTATGCGTGATATATGGTTGATTTAATTTGACTTACCATTTAAAATTAAAGAAGAGAATATGTTCCATAAATACAGCCTATTTTTACTCTGCCAAATTTTGTATTTTCGTGTATTTCGAAAACGCGAAATACAACCGAATACAATAAAACCAACAAAAAATTCTGAATGGACTGATTTTGATAGAGAGATGTTAGCTGTAATGGAACCTCATGAGGTTTGCGTGAATCATGGAACCATTAATCCAAATTACCATATAATTTGAAAAAGATTTTTATTGCCATAAATATAGCCTTTCTTTTTAATTCAACAGTCACGCTGTATTTCGCTGTATTTCAAAAACGCAAGATACAACTGAAATACAGCCAAAAGCAGCTACGAATTGTAAATGTCACGACCCAACCCCGTAGGCCATGACTAGTGCCTGAGCTGGACACTCGTACACACCTATTAACCAGAATCAGCATGCAGATAACTTGTACAGATACAAAGGTCAGACGTCGTCTCAAACTGCCGCATATAAACATATATATCGCATGGAAGCCGGCAAGGATCATGAAATAAATGCATAATGAAAGCTTTTCAAACACATTCTTTATGTCTTTCTCAAATCAAGTAAAATCTGTGATTATATGGAATTTGTAACATAATGCGTAATGGTACATCGGCTTGCAGAGCCGCTTACAGGACTGACAACCCACATACGTGACTCTTTCTGCAAAGTCTCTAACATCAGTCAAGATACCATAACCTGAATACTCTGACTCGGCAACACTCCAGAAGGAAATGGAGCTCGCCAATCCAGCTGGTACATCTCCTAGCAATGTCCTCTACTCATCTGTGTACACCTGCGTGACATGAAACGCAGCCCCTGAAGAAAGGGGGTCAGTACGGAATATGTACTGAGTATATAAAGCATGAAGTACAGTAAACAGAGCCATAATCGGAACAAGAAGCACAAAAATAAGTACACTATCCAGAATACCCAAAATGCTTACTTTTAAAACACAAATCATGTATGTCGATGGGATATGTCTTATCCGGCCCATTATGGGACTCGATGGACAAAACATGGTCGTCACCCTGTCATTGGCGCCATAACACATCATGCTCCAGAATAGGGAATAACTCCGTAACACATCATACTCCAAAACACATCATACTCCAGAATGTATATGCCACATCATAATCCAGAATGTATATACATACGTATCCCGGCCCTCTATTGAGGGACTCGGTGAACAATGCAGAGGAGTGCGCACGATAACATATCCTGGCCCGGGCTCAGACATATTGAGGCATCCACGAGTAGAGTAGTGAGAAACTATATGCATAAAAATCATCATTTTAGACTCAACAGATAAGTAAACTAACCAATGCTCGAGGGTTAAGAAGATAGTCATGTTCTTACAAAAAGTCGTTAGAATTATACAAAGGAAAGTCTCGGGGATCACGAACAAGTATCAAACCAATCCGAGTTTGCCTATGAAAGTTACGAACATTATTCGCTTTAGGACCCTCTAGGAACGTATCGGAGCGATCCGAGCTCGTCTATGAAAGTTAGGGACCTTATTCAACATAGAATCTTTTAGGAACAAGAACTCTTTATGCAACATTTACTATCTAATCATACAAAGGACACGAGGGCCATAGCCCGACTATATTAGAAATGCTAACATTAAGAAGTGAATAAGAATCGTGGACATGCTCGGATCTTATGAATAGAGTTACCCCCAGGGCTCATGTCATATCTTACTTACATCTAGGACATGCCAAAAGAAAGAAAGGGTAAGCTTTACATACCTGGAAGATGATTCTCGACTTTCAACTTACTTCCCGTCTTGCAACTCACTTGAGAATTATTCGTAGCCTCGTAATCTACATATGGAATTATTCATAATATCGTTAGGATCATCGTCGTAAGTTCGTCTCGAAACTTTAATTAAAACCCTTTTAAATTCTGCCGAAATTCGGGCAGCATTTCCCCTGTTTATATGCCTAGCCCGAGATTTCAATTCAGTAGCCAACAACATCAACCACAATGCCAATAGTAGTAATACCATTTCCAACACCAACGTATGCCATAAAACAGCCCGCACACTGTTTTTCTAAATTTCTCAACCAACCAAATTTGCGATATAACTATTTAATAATTTTATTTCCATAAAGAAGCTAAAATTAACACTAACAACATCGATAACCACATCCTCCACATGTTACAAGTTAAATACATTTATTTTCATCCAAAGTTTTCTCCAAATCTCGTTCCATAATTCACAGCACCAACAAACGAATTTATCAAGCCATTCTCTCCGTTCTAATCCGTTAAAACTCTAAATAAACTCGTTAACAATGAAAAGGAACCTTATTCATACCTTAAGCATGCAGCCACCACGTTATCACTCTTCTCCTTGGTTGATTTTTAGCTCAAATTGAAGACAACGCAGCGTACAACACTTTTCTCTTCATGGGCTTCGGGATTCGGGGCTCAGATTTTGGTCAAAATTGGTTTTTCTTCTCTCCAAGGCTCTTCTCTCTCTCTTTCCAGAATTTTCTGGTGTTCTTGGTCTGAAAAATGAGGAGAAAGGGCTGAAATTTTACTTAAATAGGCATGGGTCATGGGCCTAACCCGGTTGGGCCTGGATTGAGCCTAGCCCACTGACCTTTCTTCCTTAAAACATCCGTATCTCATTATCCCGACGTCGCCTATAGACCCACGACCTATGGTTGGAAAGATAATTCAATTATCTACAACTTTCATTCTGTGAGTTTTCCCAAATTCCCAAATACCGATGGGGTTATGGCCTCCCGAAGTCAGATCACCCAAAAACGTAACTTAAAATTATTTGTTTGGAGGGTTTCCACTTTGATTTGGCTGAAGGGTCCTTCTTGAGTTGTGTTTAACTTCACATATGTGATTCATATAACTTGTCACATGTCCCAAAAAAAATCTCGACGTGTGGGCCCCACCTCAGCTTACGAATAATCCGACGTACAAAAATACGAAATATAATACCATCAACGTGAGTTTGCATTATGTAGCGACAACATGATTGTCAATTTTGAGGAAGCACATGTCACGCTCATGCTCTGAAAACGCGGGGTATAACAGTAAATCTTCAACTTATAGCTATAACTTGTTAGAAGCTGTTAAAAGGTAGTTATTTGTGTAAGTTTTACATAATTTATTCGTTCGTTATCATAAATTGGTTGATAAATGACGCTTGTTGTGTAAATACCAGAAAATTACCTGTCGGTTCACTTTTAACTTCGCACGCCCCTTAATAATTAATAAATTAAGTATATATTTTACCTTGATACCCATATTAATTGGTGTATAGCAGGGGCAGAGGGAGAAAGGGCCAAGGGGGTTCCGCCTTCGGCGGAAAATTACACTGTTTATACATGGTTAAAATTATTTTTTTATATATATATAGTAGACGTTGAACCTTCTTCGTGTGTTTACTTTTTCATATTTTGAATCCTCTCAGTGAAAATTCTGACTCCGTCACTGGTGTATAGTCTATGTAGACTTGAAAAATGATTTGAACATGAGTAAATAATATTAAGGTAGAACAAGAAAAAAAAGTTTGTTTTTCTATTGATATGTTAAAGCGAAGATTTATTTTTAATATAATTGACAAGTAAAAACGACTTAGGGAGTAAGTTATAAGTAATAATGGCAAAAAATGTGTCCATTTTCACATCCACGTCCCGCTGTTTTAGTATAAGCTTCTGTATAATCATTTCATCAGCATAAGAGAGAGTCCTAAGCAAGTGTAGTACTAACCTCTAACCACCTTCATCTCCTTAACTCCATTTCTCATCATCTACATTCTAGTCTACGTATACATATTTTCTTCTCTATATACAGTATACAAATACTTGTGCGAAGCTGTTACATGTGAAAATGGGGTTATGTTTCTCCCGTAAGTCCACCGTTAAGAAGAAGAGTCCACCGGCGAAGCGTTTAACGTACCAATGGTCCTCTAGATTTCGGTCTTCCAAAAATGAAGATTCTTTCACCGCTCAGGATCGAGCCCTGGCAGCCGCAATTCTCTTCCAGCAACAGTTGCAAAACAACGGAGCTGGTGTTTCGTTTGATCGTTCAACGTCGCTGCGGTATTGTTGGAAAAAATAATTCTTACGATTTGGTATTTTAATTATGTCTAGTTAGTATTTATAGTCAGAATTATACATGAACAAGTTTTCGTGTTTTGAATTAAAAGTGATGTTGCTAGCTACTACATTTATTCTAATTCATATGACAATTTTTCCTTTTCGAGAGTCATATTTGTTTATTTAATCATGAATTCAATTCGAACATACAATTTTTTAATTTTTTGAAAAATAATTTATATATTTTGAAATTACGGACATAAAAAGAACTACGTCACAAGATTTAAAAATTTAAAATATTTAATGAGCATAAGAATATATCGCGGTCAAAGATTTTTTGTTTGATTCTCGAAATTCGAACTGTATCACATCAATTGAGACATAGGGAGTAGAAAACTAAAGTTGGTTAGGATATGATATTTTAATTATTTCTAGTTAGGATTTATATTCTAATTTTTTGTTTTGACTTGAAGTAGGTTTCGTATTGGACGTTGCTAGCTATTTTTCATAGTGTAGAGATTTGAGATTTTGAATAAAATATTTTCCTTCAGGTATTCCAATTGTAAAGCTAAGAAGAAGAATGAAGGAGCGCTGCCACGTTGCTCGAGTTCAAGGTCTCGCTCACTAACTGATCCTCTGCTTCACCCTCACCAGCTTCTTAACAAGGTATTACTTGCACTCCTTGTTTCCTAATTTATGCTAACACTTTTCGTTTTTCGAGATTCAAACTATGTAAACTTTGATTTATAATTTAAAGCATTCCCTTTGTTTCAATTTATGTGAACCTATTTCCTTTTTAGTTGGTGTCAAAATGAATGACCTCTTTCCTAATTTGCAAAAAAAATTCACTTTATGAAATGATTTATGGCCAAACAAATATTCAAAGACTTATTTTGAACCACAAGGTTAAAAAATCTTTATTCTTTCTTAAATGTCGTGTTCAGTCAAATAAGTTCACATAAATTGAAACGGAGGGAGTAAATTTTTCATCACATTGACATGAGAAGAATTGTGGTATTTTTCGTGTAGTTATTGAATATCTAAATTTTAATTTTAAAAAGTTGAGTTGATTTAATACTTCTCTGTCCCAATTTAAGTGTCCTAATTTTATTATTCACAGAATTTAAGGAATAATAAAAAATTTTTAAATCTTGTGGTCCTAAATTAAGGAAGTATATAATTTACTAAAACGTCCTTCAAATCTTGTGGTTTTAAACTTGTTACGTAGAATGTTTGAATTGTTAAGTTATTAAATATAGAAAGAGATACTTTTTTGGGACAAATAAAAAAGGAAAGTAAAGCACTTAAGTTGGAAGAGAGGGAGTATATATTTTCACCATATTACTATGAGAAAAAAATGCAACTTATAGTACTTTTCGTACAACTTTTGAAGATCTAAGTTCTAATTTTGGAATATTAAATTAGTCTAATCGAATGTAGTTCTAAAAATAAACAGTCTAATTGATTCTCGAATAGTGGAATGTGACTACTATTACGGGACAGAGGGAGTATTACTCTCGAATTATTTCCATTTTTGGATGCGCCATATATCATTATATCCAACTCTAACAAACTTTGGAGAATTCAAGCTAATTAAATCATTCAAATTTTGATGTGATGTTTTCTTTATTAGACTATCTATTCAACCATTGCATTTTCATTTACATAAGTTGAAATGAATTTTTTTGACTATATGCCCTGTCAAACCTCAAGACAATAGGTAGAGTGGCCTAATAGATTTATACACCTCTTTGGATGTCTTTCTATAGCCAAGGTGGGACACTACATAACTCGACAATCTACACATTTTCAATATTTGTTGCATATCTGAGTGATGAGCTGCAAATCCTAATAGAGAAGTTCCACTTCAGGAAATTTGATATGGATTAGACTAATGTATTGAAGATTTCAAATTGTTGAGTCATTGAGAGTTCCATATCGCTGCAACGTGCGAATAATTAAATCTGCAGAACCAGACAATGTAATCTAACATTTTCTTTTGACTATAGAATTGTAGATTGTCCTCAATTGGCTATTAATTGACTGATACTTCCTCTTAGTTATTTCAGAAATGTAGCTTCTTTTACTTTGTTTATTTGAGTCTTTTGACAGATAAGTGAAGAGGTCATTTCTGCTCTATTAGTAAAGAAACAGTGTGTTTTGCTTGTTGCTGTAGTGTGACTTTGACTATATTTGATCTCCCATTTTCATGCTAAATGGATGTCTATATATAATTGGCAGGAATTAACCATCGATGATTTAGAGACAAACCACTTTGTCCTAGTCCATGGTGGTGGATTTGGAGCCTGGTGTTGGTATAAAACCATTGCACTTTTAGAGGAGGCTGGATTTAAGGTGACCGCAGTGGATTTAACTGGTTCAGGCGTTCATTCTTCTGACACGAATAGCATCATCAGCTTATCGCAATACGCAAAGCCACTCACTGATTTTCTTCAAAAGCTTGCTGATGGAGAGAAGGTCAGTTCTTCAGCCTTCTCTTTCTCTGATTCCAATTTGTTCTGTTGTCTTATCTTCCATTCTTATGGAAATTGTGATGGCGCTGAAGCCTAGAAAGAGTTCTGCTTCCAAATCCTAGAGATTGATAGTTAAAAGTGTGTATAAGAAGTTCATCATCTTCAATAAGCATCATTTTTCGCACTAAGTTTCCCTCAAGTTAATTTATCACAAACTGAGACACCTGAATATGAAAACTAACATTCTTCTTCATTGTCTATAGTGATTGAGATAATGTCCTGATCATTCTTGAGGGTATGGGTACTCTTCATGAGTGTATCTCCTCCTCCCCTCAAGAAAAGAAAACTACGAAAAGGAACAGAATGCTAGTTCTTACATTGGACTGCTGGCTTGTTTTATGCAGATTGACGAAGTCGCTTAGTAATATAATGGGGCTTGGAAGTTTTTTTCTCTCTTTCACAATTTAATGCAATTAGTGTCACTGCTTGAATCTAATTTCGTCATACTTGGACGTTATATGCTGAAATTTTCCAAATTTTGCAAAACCCAAATTTTCCAAAGGAAATTCCTCGAGTTTGAAACATGTGTCTTTAAATTTTGGAACCTTTATTCAACCATGTAGGTGATTTTGGTAGGACATGATTTCGGTGGTGCATGCGTATCATTTGCCATGGAGCTCTATCCCTCTAAAGTTTCAAAGGCTGTATTTGTTGCTGCAACAATGCTCACTAGTGGACAAAGTTCCCTTGATATCTTCTCAGAAAAGGTATATGTTCATAGGTTTATCAATTGCCTCATTTGATTCTTCCGAATTTTTCACTCATCTATCCATTCTATTCTTCCTTCTTATAAAGTTATATCATATATTCTCCCTTGATTCACGCACTGTGCATATGGTTAGAAGGTTACACTTAAGCTGCAATCATAGTTTTTAAGCGTGGAGTGCCTTGCTCAAATTTGATTGGTTTTATCTTCTGAGTATTTGGGGGCATGTATTTCTAGAATTTAAAAGCAAATTTTCTGAACTACTTTATAAGATACTGATTTCACTAATCCTTTGAAAGATAATTAGCAGTCAGCTGAGTGTTCGTACTCCAACTTATAAAGTGAATCTCATTTTCTTATGCATTACCTTGTTCTGGAATTTGATGTTAGCAGTATCAGTGGTTCACAAGTGAAGACATTGATGCCTCCATCCATACATGAAGAAATTTGAGTTTCTTTTTGGAAATACAGAATCTCTTGTGATGCATGCATTTTTATGCTTCGCATTTTTTTGTCCGATACGTATCTCAGGGTCCTTTTTGTTAATCCCTGTGAGGTTATACTCCTCTAGCAAAGGACTAAGCTTTAACCAACTACAGCTTGAGCAAAATTGTGAGTGATCTTTTTGTTCATCTCAATGCAAACAATATTTTTGACACGGAAAGGAAGGAGGCAACTTACCAGGAAAATAAATTGCCCGTCTCTTCCATGGAGAGGAGAGAAAGAGAGTGGGTGACATTGAAGGGTCCATCGTCACCGACTCTTGCAATCCTTCTCGAATTGAAGGGATTGGGTTGAGGATGAGGTGACTCAACAAGTGCCTGAAGTTTCCTTGCTATTTTAATTTTAGAATGAAGTGGATTAGATTTTAGAGGATCTTTAACTCTTCATGTCCGGCTTATCCTGCATTCCATGAACAAAATAACACATGGTGGCATAATGTCATTCTACACAAGCTAACTATATATGCAGCTAAAAGGGGGGTGTGCTATTTTAGGGGGTGGATGGTTGCGTCATGGTCAAATAGAAGTTTATCTGTGGTTAATGAAAAGCCCATTATTATTTCAGATGAAGTCAAATGACCTTATGAGACGGTCTCAAATATTTATTTATGCAAATGGGAATGACAAACCACCAACAGCCATTGATCTGGACAAATCACTCCTGAAAGACTTATTATTCAACCATAGTCCTGCTAAGGTATGTTATACTGTATGAACTATTTTTTGTAGACAACAAATTTGCTATTACTTGCATAAATTACTCTTCTCTAGTAAATGGTGAAACAAGTCTCCTTGTATATATATTTGTTTGAACTTGATGTTATATATCCTCACTTTTATTCACGGATCTTAATTATTACTCCAAAAATACTACTGAAATTATCTCTCTCTTCGCTCAAGTATAATACTCTATTCAAACTTAAATTTCTAATCTCCATTGTCGGTCAAGCTAGGCTGTCATATATTTTGAGTTGGGAAAATGGGTGTGGAGATGAAGCCAGATCTATGAATTGGTAACATATTTCTATTGGGTAGATGCCAATGGCATTGAAATGGTGAATCTATGGGCACCAAACAGAGTGGTGCGCCATTGTACCTGAGTAGCTAATGTTCTCTGTAAACAATATAGACATCTGGGAGCAAATTATCTCTCATATACCAATGAACTTATATATCTCGATATGATTGCCAATATGCCAGTAGAAGATATTTTTCTTTTATCCATTAGCACCCTAACCTCAATGCTAACGCTACTAAGTTTTATCAGAAGGGAGGGGAAAGAGAAAATTCTCCGGGATTTAGCTGATAATATCATGCTTCTCATGTAGCCATTCCGTTAACTCTTAAAATCAATTCCGCTACACTTCCATGAGGTGTATCTTAGTTGAATTGACAAGTTTCAGATATTCAGAGCTTTCTTTACTAACTCAGAATTTTTCAGGACGTCGCATTAGCTTCTGTTTCAATGAGGCCAATTCCATTCTCCCCAGTCCTTGAGAAGCTTTCTCTGTCTGACTTCAAGTATGGTTCCATCAGACGGTTTTACATAGAAACAACGGAAGATAATGCTATACCAATAGCTTTACAACAGAGCATGATTAGCCAAAATCCACCAGAACGGGTTTTTCATCTCAAGGGTGCTGATCACTCACCTTTTTTCTCCAAGCCGCAAGCCCTACACCGAATTTTGGTAGAGATCTCAACTGTTCCATCAACATGAAGCTGTTACGCTTTCATAAAATTATACTGACATGTTCCAAGTAATTCAGGTGCTGCCTACACTTAAAATTGCATCAGCATGTAAAGTTGCCCGTCATGTATATGCACAATATATCTAGCTTATTTGTTCTGTTTAGATTATTTGTTGATGGGGAGAATTGTCTCGTTGACGCGAAGCCTTTAAATTTTTTAAGAAGAAGAAAAGAACAGAAATTAACCCTTTCTTGTTTTCACATTTGGACTTCTCATAAACTAGATATCCATGGCACCATATTTTACTTGATGCTGGCGCTTTTAACATGAGAAAAAACAATTGAGGTTGGTTTCTGAAGACCCTTTTAATCCTTTTGTATTGTTCACCTTTATATTGATGATTGTGAGGGTATTTACTTGCTTTATTTTGTTAACGAAGTTTTACTGTTGGTATAATGTATTTTCCACTTGGTTTTAACGTTCTTAACGGAACTATGGGCGTCAAATAAAGTATGAAGCTGCAAACTGCTGCTATGAACATGTCATGTTATATGTATCTTTGGCTTTTCACTTTATTTCAATTGCTTTCTTAACTCATCAACCTCATCAAGACATCCTACGAAATCAAATTGCTTCTTTTGAAAATTGTTTGCTTTCTACCATTTATCTGCATTTTATAGTTGAGAAATTGGCTTAAATGTACCATGCATAAAATCTTGGCAGGAATGACACAATTTGCTGTTATTGGCAAGGTCTAGTCCAATTTTACATTCATAGTCAAAAGCTTGACAAACTATAAAACACTCTTAGATGTAAACACTATTAGATGTAGGGGTGTTCACGGTTGGTTTGGATCGATTTTTGGTCAAAACCAAAACCAAACCAACTTAATCGGTTTTCTAAATATTAAAACTAAACCAAACCAAATATAATATACATTTATCGGTTTGGTTGTTATCGGTTTTGATTCGGTTTGGTTTGGTTATTCAGTTATTTACCATACATAAATATATACTCTTTCTTTCTTTTTCTACTATTATTTCTTCAATTTAAACAAACAAATAAAGTGACAAATTTTTTATTAGGTAAATGTAACATCCTTATGTTAAAATATACTCTGTTAAAGTCAAATATATTTAACTATATAGTGTCTTATGATATATTCTATGTAAGTTAGATACTCAAAAAACTAAAAATTCTTGAAATTTTATCTTCCTACGACATAAGAAAGATTGGCTAATCCTTACGGAAGAAAAATATGTGATTAAGCTTCGTGAATTTCATGGTAATTTCGATCTAATTTAATATAGCATTTATATGTATAATTATAAAAAATATGTATATAATTTGTCAGTTCGGTTCGATTTTTTCTTCGGTTTTATTTTAATAAAATCAAAACCAACCCAAATATTATCGGTTTTTAAAAATTTGAAATCAAACCCAAAAAATGTCTGTTTATTCAATCGATTTGGTATGGATTTCGGTTTGAATCGATTTTTCACCAAACCATGAACACCCCTACTTAGATGTTTAGCAAACGCACAAATAAAACATAAAGTACTTATGCTCTAAATTTGAGCTTTACAGACACTCTCCATTTTGTCTTTATTGACAATATTATTATTGGGTGGGCATGTTTTGGGAAAATATTTGCTATTGTAATACTCCCTCCGTCCTTAAATAATAGCTTGTTTGACCAAATTTTTAAAATCAACTTATTTTGAAAAGTGATTTTCAAAAAAGTATTTTTGGCGATTTTTTTTGTGTTTGACCAATTAATTTTTAAAAAAGCACTTTAAACAACAATTAGTGTTTGACCAAGCTTTTAAAAAGTGTTTCAAAGAGCCTTTTTGCACTAGCGGTTTTGAGGCCAAAAGCGTTTTTTTTTTAATTTAGAAAAAGCACTTTTTTTTTTTTTGGATATTTGAGGTGTTTGGACATTTATTAAAACTTCTTTTAAGTAGAAGCAGAAGCAGTTTTTCAGCGGTTGGAAAAATAGAAGCAAAAAATTATTTTTTCCAAGATAAAAATATCCCACCATAAATACAGATTTATCAAGTATATTCCTCATTAATCCATTAATTCAAATTAATAATTCTCTGTTGAATTTTATTTTGAGGAATGATTTTGAATTTTATTTTGGTTATAGTTTTCTAGTTGATATTACATCAATGTTTAATATATTTTTTCTAATTATCTACGTATTATATTAATTGAAAATTTTAATATGTACTTTTAAATTTTAATTCAATAAAAGTAAAAACTTTTCATATAGATATTCAAAATAGTTTCTCTCTGTAAAATATTCTTGATAGTAAATGTTCATTAATATTTGTCCTTTTTCGTAATTTGACATTCAAAAGCCTCCTTTTAAGAAGATTAGCCAAACACAATCTGCTTATTAAAAGCAGTGAAAAGCATTTTGCAAATGAATTAGCAAATACAAATTGTTTCTCAGCAAAAGTACTTTTTTGAAAAATACTTTTTAAAAAGGCACTTTTCAAATTAAGCAGTTTTTAGTCGCTAGGCCAAATTAACAGGCTCTAAGTGTATTTTTCTCAAAAGTGTTTTTGGGCAGAAGCTATTTTTTTAAGCTTCTCTACTCCTCAAAAGTACTTATTTTCTCTCAAAAACTTGACCAAACACCTCACTTTTTAAAATGAGCACTTCTGGGGAAAAATGAACTTGACCAAACAAGCTATAAGTGCATTCTTTCAGCTTTCCACATTCATTAAAAATATTAATTATTATACCTATTTTACCTAATTATGCTTATTTATTGATCATTATAATCATACTTAACTAATTATCTCTTGCCTCTTTAAAAGCAAGGACAGTAATGGAAAAGCAAGTAAATTATGCATCTATTTTCTAAATTGACACTTATTTTAGGACACAGAGAAAAAATGGACACTTACTTAGAGACGGAGCGACTAATTTGGAAACGTTGGAATTTTCAAGTAGAGAAGGTATCAAAATTTTCATGTTTTAGGATTTATACACACTGTCACACATACACATAAACTTAGAACATATTTGACCAAACTGCTTACTTTGATAATTACGTGACTAGCTCTTTAGAATGTTACAACAACAACATATCCAGTGTAATCCACAAATGGATCTGGTAACCCTTTATGATAATAAAGCTTGAAATCTATTTTGAATTAAAGTTCTGCTATGTTTAGATTTCATTTTGGTTGAGTCTCGAAAAAAGTGTTTTTGATGTTGAGTTAAAAAAATGATATGCAAGTTTTTGAAAACTTGAAAAACTACTCCAGGATAGTTTTTGGGTTTTCAAAACCCATCTTCAAAAAATTTCTAATAGCTGACCACATTTGAAAACAAACAAGGTTTAAATATATATATATATATATATATATATATATATATATATATCGGGAATGCTCTTTATTTTTCTTTTATTTTTTGTACTAATTTAATGTCTTCAGTATTAAAGTGTTTTTGACCATTAGATCCAGTATTTGAATACAATGGTCCTGCTATTTTTCCCAAATCCTTTATGAAATTTCTAGCATAATTGACTATTCCTAATTTTTTTTGTAATTCCTTAACATTGTCTAACTTATCTAGCATTTCTAAAGCTTTTTTAGCTATATGAGGTTGTAACTTTATCTTACCTTCTCCTAGTACTACTACTAAAAAATTTATATAATTTTTACATAATTCCATTTTTTTCTTACTAATTATTATTCCATTTTCTACAAATAGTCTAAATACTGTTTGTAGGTGTCCTAAATGTTCTTTAATATCTTTACAAAACACTAGTATATCATCTACATATACTAATACAAACCTTTTGTATTCTCCAAATATACTATCCATTTTTCTTTGGAAAATTGGCGGAGCTGTCTTTAATCCAAATGACATTACTAACCATTCGAAATGTCCTTCAGGACAGGTGAATGCAGTCCACTCTATACTTTCTTCATGCATTCGTACCTGCCAATATCCTGATTTACAATCAAATTTGCTAAATATTTTCTTTCCTTGGATTCTATTTATTAATTATGATTTGTCTGGTAACTTATATCCATCTGTTCTAGTATTATCATTAAGTCTTTTATAGTTTATTACCATTCTCGCTTTTCCTCTTACTATTTCGCTATGATTTCTTACCATAAATGCTGCAGATCTATGTTTAGAAGTAGATCTCCGTATTACTCCTAAGTCCAATAGTTCTTTTATTTGTACTTTAAAATCATCTACATCTTGATTTGTTGCTTCAATCGAAGCTGTTTTAATTATATAGTCTGGATTTATTATATCTAATTTACATACAATCTTATTATTTTTCCAATGTTTTAATGGTTTTTCTCCTATAATTTCTATTTCATCTAGTATTTTTATTATATTATCTAGGTCTTTTTGATTTTTTATTATTCCTATTCTTTCAATTCCTGTTTTAAAATTATATAACTCTTTCTCTATGTCTATTAAAGTATAATTTTTTTCTAACGAATCCTCTGCTCCTAGAATTTCTTCTTCTTCTTCTAGAGTTAAATTTTTTATTTCTGGCTTATCTTTACAACATGTATTATTTTCTTGACACTCTTTACAACAACTATCTTTTTTCTTTTGCAGGTTGCGTTGATATGGTGTAGGGATCTTCTTATGACGGATTCTAGTTTCAGTCTTAAGAACTTGTACCGGTGTATGAGTAATATTTTTTAAGAAAATTACTCCATCTCTTGTAATCATACAGCTGCCATTATTATGTAACATAAAGTCTAATCCTATGACAAAATCTACATTTATATTAAGGTCTCTTACCCATATCTTATCCATTTTAGAGCTTGGTTTGTAAAATTCTGAACATGTATTTATAAAGCTAATATAGGCCTTATGAACATAATGTCTATATATGTTATGTGTTCCATCCATTTGCATGGCTGCAACTGGTTTTTCTACAATTTTTATTAAATTAGGTGAAACTATTCTTTTATTTATTATGCACTTTTTGCATCCTGAATCTACTAATGCTAATGTTTCTATCTCATAATCATCTATTTTAATCCTGACAAGTATTTTTATTGTATCCTAATTTTTTTATCTTCGTTACATACTAATGCTTCATGATCTTCTATACTCATTAATTCTGCTTGAGAATCTTCTGGTATTATTCTTAATGGTTTCATTATTGGTTGTATATTTGATAATCTTATTTCTTCGTCTTCACTATCTTATTTTTTATTTGTCTTACAGCCGCTGGGTCTATTAAACTTATTATAGTAACTTTAGTTCCTATGGCTGATAATTGTTCTTCTCTATAATGTCTATATAATTGTGTTGTACTTGAGAACTGTCCTATATTATATAAGGTTTATAAAATGGAATGGATCCTTTTTTAAAAACAAATATTTATCTCCAAGTCTTAGAAAGAAAAAAAAAAAGGAATAAATTCACTATTCTATTACAATACTTTGAATGACATGTCATATATTAGGGAAAACATCACTGAATACCCCTAAAATATAAAATATTTACCCGCTCACGCTTTACCCAAATTATTTTCGCTTTTACCGCCACCGGTTGGAAGTATTTACCCAACATACCCCTCGGCCAAACCTCTTTGTCACGTCCCGAACCATGGCCTGGGCGTAACACGGCACTCGGTGCCTGTCTGCATGTGACCGAGCGAACCAACTGGCTGGCTGGATCAACATGTGTTATACTGATATCTAAGTATGATAAACACAAGCTAATCGAGTGAGAATAACTGACTGAAATATATCTGTGCGGAAGTAATACTAAAAGTCTGCAATACTGAATAAGTAGTAGACAAAATGGCTAACTCAATAATCCAACAAAATACTGAAATATCTTACTGACTGTAATCTATGAAGCCTCTACTAAGTAAGGAAATACTGGCTGACTACCGGGAAAAGGCCCCCGGCATACCTTAATACTGAAATACTGTCTGCTAACTAACTGAATATAAAGATAAGGATAGGGCCTCAGAGGACTGAGGCTCACTATTGACTAGCTGAATCTGAAAGCCTCCTAGCGAGCTGCGTCTGCACCCTGTATATCGGTATATGCATCTTGAGATGCAGGCCCTGAGCAAATGGGACGTCAGTACACTGAAATTGTACTAGTATGTAAAGCAACTAAATGAAATAATAAGCTGAACTGAAACGGTGCTGAATGCTGATAACTGGACTGAAACGAAGAAGTAAAGATATGGATACTCCCTGTCCTGAATAATGAATAACTTGTTTGTTGTCAACCTTAGGTCCAATAATAATAATATGCATGCAAAATCTGTGGCATGATGCCTAAGTATACGTATACATAATCTGTGACCTTAGGTCCATATCTGTGGGCCTGATGCCCTAATACAGGTATTCAATAATAAGTACTGAGACTAGGATATAACTGATAACATGATACTGATTACTGATTATGAAGATAAAACTAGTAACTGTTCATAATAATTCTAAGTATTTATACTGAGACTCATGAGGTACAATTCACAAGTCTATATTGATTACATACTGAGTTCATGATATTCAAATTAATTACCATGAACGAATTCTGACACTATAAGCCTAGAAGATAACAGTTCTACAACTATTCAAGAAACTAGGGCTAAATTGTATTCTGAGTCAATTTACTGATAAGTATGAAGAATGAGGCGTAGGGAGAATCATGAACATTCCCTAACGTAGATAGTTAGTCTCACATACCTTGTTTGCTTCCCAATCCTCAATCTAAAAGTCTGAATTCTGAGAAGAACCCAAAAGCCTGTTTCTCAAACCTTATCTGTGGGTTTTCATGAAAACCCTAGGTTAAGAACAATGAATTCTATCTTAGATTCTCTAAATACATGATAGAATTTGATTGGAATGGGTAGAACTTTCTTACCTTGATGCTTGGAGAAGTTGAGAGGAGGAAACTTTCGTGTTAGGGCTTGAGAGGAATGAGACTTATGAAATAAAACTGAAATTCTCGTCTTTTAATTGTCTCAGTTGCAGCACTGTTACAGACCGTGTTACGGTTTGTAACACATGTTACGGTCCGTAACACTGGACCGTAACGTGCGTCAAAATTCCAGTGAGCTTCTAAGTTTTGAGGTTGGGTTACGAACACCCATTACGGGCCGTAACACATATTACGGTCCATAACGATGAACCGTCCTTTGGTCCAAGTTACGAGACGGTGATTTTTCAAACCACACCCGTTACGGTATGAACGACGGTCCGTAACACATGTTACGGTCCGTTCCTTGTAGCGTAATGCTGGGTTTTCTGAATTGATACATACTTTCGATTCCAACACTCTCCTTCTTGGGTTTCTAACCTCCTGAGTCATGAATATGGTTTAGTATGGATTCTACGAGGTGTTACACCCTTCCTCCGAGATACCATCAGAGTATATTTATATATCACAATGGTATCATGGAGGACTAATAGAAGGACAGAAACAGTCCTCTATGATACCATCTTAGTATATTTATATACCATGATGGTACCATGATCCTGAGGAGTGTCTCATTGAAGGATTGAAGCAGTCCTTCATGATACTATCACGGTATATGTATATAAGACCAGGTATCATAGAGGTTTTTTCGAGAAAAGTGTGTCATTTTTAATAAATGAACATGATCATTCATAATATCGTCTCTGTATATTTATATACCATGATGGTATCATGGAGAACTAAGAGAAGGACTGAAGCATCTTCCATGATACCATATATTTATATACTATGTTGTTATCATGACTGGGGTGTGCGGGGATTGAAGCATCTTCCATAATACCATCTCAGTATATTTATATACCATGTTGTTATCATAATTGGGGGGTGCGGGGGGGGGGGGGGGGGGGGGGGTTGGGGGTGGGGAATCTCAGGTAAATATTTTTGATTTTTTTCTAGGGGTACGAAAGTAATGGGGATATGGACGGATAATTTGGTTTGAGGGGGGCATGCGTGATCTTTTCACCATATATTATTACAAATGAACTCACATTCTTATAAGTGAAATCTTTTATGTTCATTTCAGTTATCAGCAACATGACACAAGAGACACACAAGACCTGTCGCTTCAGCAGCCTGCTTCTAGTTTCGGATGCCTTTAGCACAAGCATCTAATCAACTGGAGTGCAAGTGCTTCCGGGAAATTCACAAGTATCAACTTTTCACTTAATGTGCATCTCGAAATTGTGGTAGATTTTACACACTTCTTATATTTTGATAAGGTTTTCCTAACTTGGATATAATGATCGAGAATCTTTCCGCGTACCTTAACCATGTCTTATTAATTTTGGTGTCAAATGTTCTGTACTCAATATTGAAGTATAAAACATCTTTTGATTTTGCCCTTTTTTCGTTTCGAAGAATATTGATATATAGCATATTTATATTGCAGTCTTACATCTCTGAAGTTACTGAAACTGAATAATAATACAAATATATATGATTCTTGTGCATGTCTACAACTGTACATTCAAGTAATAACACTCCAATACAACTACAGAGTGTTGCAAATGTGAAACACGGGTGAAATGGGTAATAGTTTTGCAGAAAAAGATGCAAATATTATGGAGTATAATTTACAAAAAGTGTGTCAATTCCCAGTAGCACCCTTTTCCCGACCTGGAGAAGAATTACTTGGACTAGTCGAAGAAGGCATACGACTCTTTTGTGCGCAACAAAAGTCCAATTCCCAGCTGCATTATCTTCTTCATTGCTGCAATTTTCAGCTTGCAAATCCTTATTTATTAATATCATTATCAAACTTAACTACAACTAATCATCTCTTACGGCCTCTTTAAAAGCAAGGACAATAATGGAAATGGCAAGTAAATTATGCATTGATTTTCTAAATTGATACTTATTTTAGAACACAAAAAGGAGAGAAAATGGACACTTATTTATAGACGAAGGGATTAATTTGGAAATGTCGGAAATTTCAAGTAGAAAAGGTGTCAAAACTTTCCACATTTTAAGATTTATACACATTGTCACGCGCCCACGCGCACACACACATAAACTTAGAGCATATTTGTCCAAATTGCAAAAAACTGCTTATACTTTGATAATTACTTGACTAATTCTTTAGAAGGATAATAAAATGGATTAAGGCTTGAAATCTATTTTGGATTAAATGTCTAATGCGTTTAGATTTCGTTTTGGTTGAGTTGAAAACTTGATATGCAAGTTTTTGAGAACTTGAAAACCAAGTTTTGGGGTTTTGAAAACCCATCTTCAAAAAATTCCTAAAAGCTGGCCACATTTGAATGAAAGCCAAACTAAGGTTTTAATTTATTTTATTTTTAGTTGAAAAACTGGCATCGATCCTTTTTAAAAAACAAATCTTTATCTCCAAGTTTTAGAAAGAAAATAAAATCACTAATCTATTGTAGGGGTGGGCATTCGGTTTTTCGGTTCGATTTTATCAAACTTCGGTTTGGCTATTTCGGGTTCGGTTTTTTGAAGGTGGACACCGAACACCGAACCAAACTAGTTCGGTTCGGTTTTTTCGGTTTCGGTTTTTTAAAGTTCGGTTCAGTTCGGTTTTGGTTTTTTCAATTCGGTTTTTTTGATATAATATTAGAAGCGATTCCATTGATACTAATTCATATTCTCAAAAGCAATAAAACATAAAACTGATAAATTGAAATCAAAATCAAACAAACAGGATACACAAGAACAGAAAACTATAATCATGATATAGGATTACTAGGTGTCATATACATACCGTAAGAATAATTAAGAAAACACATAAAGGACATATATTAATCCTAAAGACACATACTAGTTACCTTTCTTTGTTAAGAATATTTGATTTTCTCAATTGAAGTGGAAAATTAGGGATACAAATGCAAAAGAGGACTTATTACAATTGGCTTTTTTTTGCTTTAAACTTAATGGGCCTGGACTATTTTTTTTTTTTGGGTAATGTATTAAATTTCGGTGTGTGTTCGTTTTTTTGGTTCGGTTTTATCGAACTTCGGTTCAGCTATTTCGGTTTCGGTTTTTTAACGGTGAACACCAAACACCGAACCAAACTAGTTCGGTTCGGTTCGGTTTTTCGGTTTTCGGTATTTACGCCCAGCCCTAGTCTATTCGGTGAAAATCATTTTCACCCCTCAACTTTGATAGACACCCCCCCCCCCCCCCCCCCCCCCGCACCCCCCTTCTTTTATCCTATGCAATGACTATTTCACCCTTATTTTTTTCAATTCTCCATTTATGTAATACATTTTATATTATATATAATATTTATTAGTTAATATGGGTATTTGTAGATTCTTATTTAAGATTCATAAATATTATAAGTAGAACAATACTTTTATGAATTTGTAACAAAATCTAATGCTATTTCTTACGATTGTTATTTTAATAGTATATGCAGTAAGTATGTATATATGTATGTACATCATGTGTGTATATTTAAGTTTCACTTCTCTCTTATTCTCTATTGTTTATATAAATAAATAATATTTGATTGTCACTAATGGAATATTTCTTAAATTATAATAAAATTCATTTACATATAAGTAAATCATTTTTAAAAATTTGCCTCTATATTTTAATTGATTTTGCGTTACTTGCATAGAAATATATTTATAAAGTTATTATGACCTGTTATTTTTCACTTGTATAAATAAATATTGAAGTTTTGATTATTTTTATTAAAATTAAATTTTTGTGTATTCTGCTAATTTATTTTATTATACATCATTAACTTATTTACTCAATTAATATTTCTCACTTTTTTTCTTCGCCTAGAAGATAGTATTTACTTTTTATAAGAATTTGTTGCATAAGTTAAAATAAATGAAAAGTATCATGATTTTAAAGAAGTCAAAAAAAAAAAAAAAAAAGGAAGAAGACAAAAGTTAATGTAAGCATAAGAAAGACATTTAGAAAAGTCAATTAGGATAAAGGGGATAGAATGTCTATCGTTCAAAATTGAGAGGGGAGTTTAATTTTTAAAGTATAATTGGGGTGTACTATTACAATACTTTGAATGATCTGACATTTAAAATTTTCTTTTCCTTTTGTTGAAAAAATGGCATCGATGTTTTTTAAAAACAAATCTTTACCCCCAAGTTTTAGAAAGAAAAAAAAACGAATAAATTCACTAATCTATCCCCTTATCCCCCTAATATCTAAGGGTTGAGAAAACAATACCCCCTCCAAATATTGAATGGGAATGATAACCTTCTTATGTAATATTTTCTGGTGAGAATTTTCTCTATTTGAATAAAGATTTTTTTTCTTTTTCTTTCTAGAATTAAAATACAAAAATATATAATTTTTATTATTGTCCCATTCACCTATTTCGTTAAAAATAATGTATTTTTTAAGGATATAACAACTACTTGCAATAATCTATCAATAATTTTTTAGCTGTGTTGCATTCGTTTTACCTGCATGCGCATTAAATTTTGGGATTTTAATTGCACATCAACAATCTACCTAATTTCCGATTCTGACATTACCTTTGGGTCATCTATAAATATTTTATATAATAGCAATTCCATCCGCTAAGATATATTTCACAACAATTTTCACATTAATCAATTATGTGAGCATATTTTTTTTATATTTTCAAAATACTCAGATGAGCCAAGCAATTTTTTTTTTCTTCTGAAAAATCAATTCAATGTTTATCCTATATGAAGCTTTTTTGTAATTATGTTTATATAAGCAATTCTTTGAGGGAATGAACGAAATGCTTCGTTACATGAAATCAATCGACATCTTATTTGAGTGCTTATGTTTACGTAAATGTATGATTAAATTTAATAAATAAGAGTTATATATTTTTGTATTTTAGATTTAGAAAAACTATGTTTATTCAAAAAATGAAAAGGCTCACCGAATAATATTGTATAAGGGGGTTATCGTTCCCATTCAATATATGAAGGAGGAATTATTTCTCAACCCTTAAATATTAAGGGGCAGAGTAAAAATGACTCTTAGCTTGACTCTTAGCTTAAACTTGTCAGAAAAGGAAGAAAACACAAGCTTCGGCTAATCAAGAAAAGTCCCTAAAGAGTTCTTTTTTTGCCTTGATTTTGATTTTTAGTGTTCAATAGAACAATGGAAGAGGTGAATGAGATAATTCATAGATAAAGTTAATAACAGAGTGGGAAATTAGGTAGACTATTGATGTGCAATTATAACCCGCATGCAGGTAAAACAAATGCCACATAGCTAAAAATTTATTGATAGATTATTGCAAGTAGTTGTTACATCCTAAAAAAGTACATTATTTTCAACGGAATAGGTGAATGAGCAATGATAAGAATTATATATTTTTTTATTTTAATTCTAGAAAGAAAAAGAAAAAAAATCTTTATTCAAATAAGGAAAATCCTCATCAGAAAATATTGCATAAGGGGGCTATCGTTCTCATTCAATATTTGGAGGGGGTATTGTTTCTCAGCCCTTAAATGTTAGGGGGTAAAGTGGGATTGATTCCATATATTATTACAAAAAATGAACTTACATTGTTAAGTGTTTCGTACAAAAGGCAATAAAATCCAAATTTTCCTTATTAGGTTATACCAAATATTTGAGATTTTTTATTTTTTTATTTTTTTTATTATGAAGCATAATATTCCTGGATGTCTATTCCTGGTTAAATTAGCAAAGAATTTTAGGGTAAGTGGAATTCCTTCCCCTAATAGTTAGCACCCAAAGGTTATCATTAACGTTACATATTCTATCATTAAGAATCAGTATGGCTCAAGGTATACTATATCTCTCTCTCTTTTTTTTTTGGTTGGTTTATTAATCATTTTGGTTCATAAATTTTAAGCCTAAGAATATTCGACTTCATCTAATTAACAGGTAGAAAAAGAGTTGCTGTTAAGCATGATAGAAATGATAGAATAAGTGATCTACCAAATAATGTTCTCAATCGTATCCTTGAGCTCTTGCCAGTTCATGATGCAGCCAGAACTAGTATCTTGTCCAAACAATGGAGATCTGTTTGGGCAATGCTTCCAAATATGAAGTTGGATAATCACTTCTGCAACAAATTAATGATAAAGTGCCTGTTTGGATTAGCTTAAAAAAGTGGCTTTTAAGCATAAGTGCTTAAAGTACTTTTAAGTGCTGAAAATTATTTTATAAATAAGCAGTTACGTGTTTTGATAAAAAGGCTTAAAGGGCCTTAGAAGTAAGGCTAGTATTGGAATTAACAGAAAATATAAGAGATAAAACGGTAAAGTTGTTGGTCAAACCAAAAAGGCTTTTAAGCCAAAAAAAAAAAAAAAACAGTTGGAGTTGAGCAACTTCTTAGTTTTAACTTATTTTAAGCACTTTTTAACTTAATGTAAGTTGTTTTTATTTTTTTATTTTTGTCAAACACTGAAATAAGTTAAAAATGACTCATAAACTGGTTTGATCAATTTATAAGCCAATCCAAACGGGCTCAAAATCTCAATCTACCTTCAAAGAAACAGTAGATATGATCCTCTTACAATAGCATATCGGAGACACTGTGAAGTTTGTTCTTGATGTTTCAGAAGTAAATATGTCTTCATATACACATATTAATACATGGATGCTTTACGTCACCAGCAATGGTATCAAGGAGCTAACTCTTAACATGTCAAACAATAAAACTACTTATACGCTGGTTTCTTATGTATTTAATTGTCCAACCCTCACAAATTTGGAACTCTATAACTGTATATTCAAACCACCCGATATCCTTTCCTGGCTTTAAGAATCTAGTGACCCTTCTTCTGAAAAGAATAACCTTTGCGCCAACCACAAAGTCTTGCATTATCAAGGCTTCCCTTCTTGCTAATTTGGTCGTGTGAAACTGTCATGACACTCAATACCTGAGCATTGTTTCACGAGACTCACTATAATCTCGAGCTAAATTGGGTTATGAATTGCAGAACTTTGACATACTTATACATTGTGGTAGATAATCCAAAGCATAATAATGAAAGATCAACGTTGGAAAAGCTTCTTTTTAGCTTGCCTATACTCAAGTAACTTCGTTTGGGTTCAACTGAACTTAAGGTAATAATTTGACGTGTTTCTTTACTTAGATATCTCATAGGAGCTTGTGTTTATGTGATTCTTATTTTTACTGTAATTTGCTGCAAAGATTTTGAGTGCAGGGGCAGTTTCAAAGGGAATTCCATTCACGCTCAATTTGTTGTGGTATCTAAGGTGATAGAACCTATGAGTTCACAACCTGAAAGTTCACCAAAACAGTCTAAGGGACCTGGTCCCTGAACTGTTTTAACAGATAATGACAGGAATTATATAAGACAAGTAATTTTAAGTGGAAAACTCCTTGCTCAAGGGATTAAAAACCACGACTTACTCCAGTAGGATTTCCAACATCACTAAAACAAGCAACTTCAGATTACAACCTATTGCAACCTAGGAATTAAACTCTTAATCCCTAATCCTTACAATTAATACACCTATTGTAAGCACCTTTACAATAACTCTATTGCAAAGCCCCAAGTCTTGACTAACTCTAGCCAATGACTTAACTGATACTTAGCTAACTCTAGCCAAGAGAAACAAAGTTACAAAGATTGAAATCTGTCCTACTATGATGCTTCTTGACAAGCAGTGTAGGAATACAAATTAAGAACATGAAACAAGACTCAACTATCCCAAGGACATCAGATGTCTTCAGTGGCAGGAACTGGCCCCTCTGATTGTTGAGATCTTGTTCTTGTGGGCACCTTGAGAAAGGTGGCTGCCACACTTGAGAAAGATATTACTTTTGGATTTGCAAGTGTTAGGTCAAATGATCCCAACATGTTGTATATATATGAGACCAAATAGAGAGCATGTGAGAAAGATGTGACCATGGATGGTGACTTTTCAAGGACTTTTAGTTTCTAGCACATATACAGCTGTGCTGCTGCAGTTCTGCCTGAACAGTGTAGCAACTTTACAGTTGTTAAGTACCTTGCAGTACTCTAATGGAACCTGATGGAGGACCTGGTCCTTGGCCCGTTTGTTAAATCATCAAAACTAAGAAATGCTATAACTCATCAATTTTCCCCTTTTTGATGATGACAAACTTGTATCCCCTGTTTTTGGACCTAGACAGTTTTCCCTTTGACTCCCTACAGTATCCTCTGAAGCATGTACTCTATCATCATTATCAGAAACAATCTCCTCCCCATTTTCTAAATTTTCAGATATACCCAACCCTGTTTCAGATAAATTCCCATTGTCAACTACTCTTTCATTACTAACAAAAGAGATGAGATTACCTGATTTTTGGAGATTTTCCTCAGAATTCCCTTTTTCAACAATGTTTTCTTGCTCCTTATCACCACCAATACTGTTAAACTTATGCATGACCAGTGGACTGGATTTATCAGCATCTTTGCTTTGATTCTCGATGCCCATATCCTTGGTGACCTCAGTGTGACTTGAAACTTCAACTTCCTCATCTTTCTCTTCGAATTCCTTAGTAGTTTGAACGAATTTTGAGACAGATAAAGTCTGACCACTTTCTCCTGAGTTGGTCTTTTCATTTTCAACGAGGGTTGTAGAAGAAGGGACAAATTTCCTTAGGGTTTGACTCTTGCGGGTCCTAGAGGGACCAGAAACCATAGACTCTGGTGGTGAAATGGAAAAGTTTTGATCGGTGGAAATTTGTACTACTGAGGATGATTCAGGCAGATTTGAGTTTGAAGGAATTTGAATTTTGGACGGTGAGGGAGTAGGGTTCATTTCATGTACGGTAAGAGAGGTAGACTCGTCTTGAGACATGGTTAGCTTAAGGAAAATTGGACACCGAGAAAAAAATTCAAGGTCACTCAGAGAGAGAGAGAGTAAGATGAGTGTTGCCTCAAACGAGATTGAAGACAAACAATTCTGATAGGTCACTCAAAATACTTTTCTTACACACTGGTTTTACTATGGGAAGATGTATCGTTTTAGGCTCCAAATTTGAATTTCAGAAAGGACAAATTTTAATGGCATTGCACCTTTTGATAGTTTTTAAAAATCATATAAGTACTGAAGAGACTACTAACGTGAGTTACAGGGACCAGGTCCCTGAATATTTATTTAAGATGTAGGCAAGAACTTTGAGATATACAATGTCACCACTACTTGTGCTATCCTGAAGGTGCCATGTGTGTATACCTGTAACAGTATAGAAGTAAGTTAGATATCACCAAAAAGCACTTTTCAGCATCGTACCTTTCCTCTTAGCATAGCCTATCATTGAGAGAACTATAGGAGGAGCAACTAGTTGAGCTTAATTAAGCCCAACTCCAAGCAGTTTCTTTCAAAATGCTCCCTTCTTAGTGCTTTGGTGAGGATGTCTACTACCTGGTCCTTTGTCTTGCAGAACTTCATGCAGATCAAACCTTTTTCAACATTATCTCTTAGGAAGTGGTGTCTAATATCAATATGTTTAGTCCTTTTGTGTTGCACTAGATTTAGCCATATTAAGTGCACTTGAAATATCCTACAGTAAGGGAAATGCAGTCTGTAGTCACACCAAGATTCTCAACCTGTAGTTTGATCCATAACAACTTGAGCATTCACGAGTCAACACCCACATACTCAGCTTTAGCAGTAGAAAGAGCCACATGATTTTGTGTCACGACCCGACTAGGGGCCGCGACGGGTACCCGGGGCTAACTACCGAGCACCAATCGTTCTATGTCTCATCATACTCATTTAATGCTTTTTATCACTTTTATACTCAAATCGTAGGAAAATCATATTCCATATAAAACATAAATACTTATATATATACCTCTTGGCCATCAAAATAACATTTATACTAAATAACATCTCGTGAGACCATCTAACCCACACTGCGTATCTACGAGCCTCTACTGGAGTGCTAAACATAAGGACGGGACAAGACCCCGTCATGCCCAAAATACATATATACAAAAAGATAATCATAAGCACCTCCGAACAATGGAGTGCTCTCAAATCAACTGCCAGCTCCTATGAGTCTGAATCAGGCTCACCTCCCTGTCTACCTGTGGGCATGAACACAGCGTCCAAAGAAAACGGACGTCAGTACGAACATTGTACTGAGTATGAGAGGCATAACAATGAAAATACGTCGATGAGATGAATGAAGCATCAATAAGGACGCAACTGTATATGACTGTAACTTATAGAAGAAATAGCACATGCTGACTTACTCATAATCATCATCATCTCATGTATGCAATAATGTATAAGCTGCCCGTCCATATAGGTACGGTGTGATAATGTATAAGCTGCCCGTCCATATCGGATCGGTGTGATAATCATAGCCTGCGTCCAGGCCTCCCGCGTCCGGGGTATAAGCTGCCCACTATAGTGGTGTGTATGTCTGCCCGTCCATATAGGAGCGGTGTAATATCATCATCATAATATGCTCATCATTATATACTCATCGTAATACATGCATGAGAACTCAAGGACAACTATACTTTGTCGGGGTGACGTAGGGTCGTGATCCCCCGACTTTATTATGGACATCTATAAGTATTCTGCCTCACCATGAAGGAAGTAGTGTATAAGGTGAGTGTATGCCACAACAGACATCTGTAACTTAATAATGTTCTACCTCACCTTGAAGGGACAATACATAAGGTGAGTGTATACAATAGAAAACATACTTAACTTAATAGTATTCTGCCTCACCTCGGAGGGAACAATGCATGAGGTGAGTGTATACAACATACGACATCATTAGCGTTATAGGAGCGTCATAGCATGAACTCTAGAATCTTTAGACTCAAGCTTATCATCATTGTACTCATAGCATATCTCTTATCTCATATAGCTATTCATGATCATAGACTCTTGACTTTCTGGGGTATATATATAAAGAATTCATGTAAAGAAAGGAGAATCATACCATCGGATTCATACCATAGAAAGAAAGGACTAGCCTCACATACCTTTGACGTTTACTATTCTTATCGCTTGCTTGCTTCCCCTATGATGCACTCATGTATACCTTCAAGAGAATTCATGCCGTCATTAGCTAAGCAATTATAAGAACGGACTGCTATTTTTAGGGAAAATTGGGCAGCATTTCCTTTGTTTCTACTACTTTTCCCATATTCTGTTTCAGCTCCCAAACATTCGCAACCATAATCGTAATATAGAAACCAACAATCATCATTTATATACATTTAGCAAAATCCACCAATTTCCTCCAATTTCTCCACATTTAGTGGTTTTAGCTTATCGTCACATTTTTCTCATACATCACACTCATTTCATGGTCTAAACATCATTTATAGCATACTCATGATCACAACATATCAACGTTCATGGTTTCATTCAACTACCATTCAATAGTGACACTACTCATCCTTCCAAAACTCATTTTCCATGTTTTTCTACAATCCAAGCATCTTAGCTTTACAATACCTTAAATAGCACAATAAAACCATGAAACATACCTTAGATGATGGTGGAACAAGCTTAGAGTTGAATCCTCCCTTTATCACTAAAATCCTTTTTCACCTTCTTTAGGATTTTCTTGAAGAAGATGAATCCTACTTGAGTTTCACACACTTGGGTTCATGAATTTGATGTTGTTAATCTTGGTTCCCTTTGATTTTTCTTGTGGATGAAATGTTGAGAGGGTTCTAGAGGGTTCTTAGAGAGAAGTGGTGTGGAAAATGAAATGAATTTATGAACTTGGGTCCTCTTTTTAAAAGCTTAAAATCTGATCCTTCGGGCAACTCTACGCCCATTTTTACGGACCGTCAAAATGGACCGTAAAATTGCCCAGAAAAATATGAGTTTCTGTGACCGTTTTACGCTGGTCTGGGTCCATTTTACGGACCGTAAAAATGTTTTACGGTTCGTCAAAAATTTCTACGGACCGTCAAATGGTCCGTAGAACTTCTCTGCTCAGACAGTCTGTCGTAGAATGCCCATAACCTTTGATCCCGATAAGCTGTGAGGGCCCACGACCTATGGTTAGAAAGCTCTTTCAATTATCTACAACTTTCATCCTGTGGTGTTTTTCCCAAATTACAACTTTATAATAGCGACTTTGCCCCTCCAAACCAGATCATCCGAAAATGTTTTCCTTAACTCGCCCTTTTGGATGGCTTATGCCCATATTTGGCTTATGGGTCCTTCTTGACACTTACTTAACACTTCATTACCAATATAAGGGACATTATAACTCTTCTCCAAAATGTCATTAAGCCATCATTAATTCGATACTCGAAATTATTTCCCGATACACAACATATACCTTGCTTTCCTTAACAACTTTCGTCTCCTACCTCCAATGGCTTTGAAATCTCATTTAGAATCATTAAATATTATTTCTTACTTATCAAAACATCATATGCATCATGCCCTTCTTCGGTCAATTCACTGTGCATGAACGGAAAATTTTCCGAGGTGTAACATTTTGTTCCTTTGTACCCCATAAGATCAAGCATGAATCCAGAGAATGTGCCACTTTATATGTGCTCTTCCTATCTATCAATCATCCAGTATGATTAGCATCAGCAGCTCCAGCCAAATCAGAATTACCTCTTGAAGGATAGTAGAGGACTAGGTCCTGAGTCCTCTAGAGTGTAGCCATGAACTACCAGTCAGCATCCTCAATGCATTCTTTAGAGTTCAAAGGACTAGGTTATCTTATACGTGATTTATTATTGACATCTCCTGAGGTATGCCTTCTGCTTTTTTGTTCATCCCCAGGAGTATCTGGTGCAGCATCAACTACCTGATATTTAGCTTTTTATTTGAATAATAGAGACACCATAATCTTTGGCTTTGCATTCCACAGTTCACTCAGAGTGAGTACCTTTTAGCACCTTTCTTAGGACAAACCGCCCTTCACTTGCTTCATTTGGACCATTTCTTCCATTGACGACATCAATGTTTATAGATTTGAGATCAGTCAAGTAGCTATTTGAGAAAGAATTTGAGTCTTGATCGATTTGCCTCCCTTCAGTTGATACTCACTCATGCACTTGTAACTCAATTCTTTTAGCATAGGAGTACAATCTATCAAGGAGAGTGCCCTGCACTTTTTGTCATATGAAGAATGAATCATCTTCTTCTTGTTACACACTAGCACATTTGTCACACCCTGATCCTGCCAGGATGTGATGGGCACCCGACCCTTACTTAGAGCCGAGCGAACCCTCTGACTCTCAATACACACATAATTTCTTTGAACTTCTAAATCAATTAAACATGAAATACATAGCAAGACTTTCAGAAATGTTCTTTTTTTTTTGTTTTCAAATCAAACAGAATCTGTAATCATATAGAACTTATATCATAACACCAATGACACATCGGCTGATGGAGCCGCTTACAGAACTGACAACCAATACCCACGACTCTGTCTGCAAAGTCTCTAACATTAATCATACATCATAGCACGTATACTCTGACTCGGCAGCACTCCAGGGACAAGTGGAGCTTGCCAACTTCACTGAACATCTTCTGTAATATCTTCCACTCATCTAGGTGTACCTGCGT